>NC_062190.1:10419766-10422266 GCF_912470025.1 Vespa velutina | reverse complement strand
GAAAAGTGGGACATACCACCGTGCAACGTATACATACGTAGTAGCCTTTGACGTTACGAACAAAGCGAACACCACAATAAACTTTTCCCTCGGTTTCTAAAATATACCTATGTACGTATGTATATACTTATATATCTACGTGATGTTACATAGGATATAACGAAAAAGCATTCAATTGTCCATGCAATATATATATATATATATATATATATATATATATATATATATATATATTATATTATATTATATTATTTTATATTATATGAAGGGGAGTGCATACTAGAGATTTTTTTTTCTATTTTCCTTTATTCTTTTCCCCACGTTATTTTCCACCAATATTTTTTCTTTTTTCTCTCCTTTTATAATAATAATAATAATAATAAAAATAATTATTATTATTACTATTATTAGTGGAACGACCACTTGAAGATATGGAGAAGAAGAAGAAGAAGAAGAAGAAGAAGAAAAAAAGAAAATATCTTTTTCTCTGTAATCGAGCGAAAAAAAAAAGAAAAAGAAAGAAAATTCGTATTTGTCGAATCAACACGATATCCTTCGTGGAACGTGCAGTTTATGATGAGGAAAAAAAAAAAAAAAAAAAAAAAAAATATATATGATGGATGATAGCGGAAAAAGCTCATGCTTCCCCCCTCCCCCTCCATCGTGCCAATTGTACAACAAACTCGTACGTTCGACATTTATAAAAACAACATTGAAACTCGAAATTATCGTTGATCCGATTGGTGCAATACCAGTGCGTCCATCTTTCTCACTTCTTCCCAAGCCTCTTCTCCTTACATTCTCTTATTCTCACACAATTCCCATGTGTCGTCTTTCGAGTTAGAATCGAAGCGAAAGAGATATAACATATACATAGACAGATAGAGATAGAGATAGAGATAGAGATAGAGATAGAGATATAGATATCGATATATATATATATATAGAGAGAGAGAGAGAGACAGAGAGAGAATGAGATCGTAATCTGTAGAAGCAATGGTGCCTCTAGGGTGAAATAATTTAGCCACGGGGGCGTGTTCTCTCCAAAGAAGAGGATTCCTTTACTCGAATCGTAAATTTCGTCCGGATGTGTGACATGCCAAGAGCTCGTTTCGTTTCGTTTCACGCGAGAAATCAGCGATGTTAGATGAAAGAGAAACGGGGCCAAGGGTGGATGAGGGTCCGAGTGGGGGGAGGGGGGGGGGGAAACAGAGAGGCGGTGTAGGGAGCAATAGCGGGGAAGGGGTTGAAGAAAACAAGTTCATAATTTTAGAAAACTTTCACGATTTGACAGCCACGATTTTTAACGTGGCTCGATTGGATTCTTTCAGAGAGAGAGAGAGAGAGACTCTTTACTTTCAAATGTACCAGCATATCAAATTTTTTTATTTCATTGTATCTGAGATGTCCCTTCCTTTCCATTCTACGATTACCTTTAATACTTATCGTTAAACATTACAAACGTAACATACGAATTGGTCTTTGGAATTAACTCTTTTCGCGACAATGTTGACGAAGAATTTTCTCTTTCTTTCTCTCTCTATTTTTTATTCCTTTCTTTCTCTCCCCCCCCCCTTCTCTCTCTCTCTCTCTCTCTCTCTCTCTCTCTCTCTCTCTCTCTCGAAGATTGAACGTACAAAGTAGGTAATCGGTATTTTCTTTTTTTTTTTTTTTTTTTTTATATATACTTTTCCTCTTGTTTTTTCTTTTTCTTTCTTTCTCTCTTTCGATTTTTTCTTTTTTTCTTTTTTTTTTTTTTTTTTTTTTTTTTGAAGAGAAAATGCCAGCCAAGGAAAAAGCATACATAAAGACAAAAGAAAAGAATCCTCTTCTTTCAACTGAAATGTGGTTAGTAGTAACCGAGATGAAACAGACGCGAGTGCTATTGAATTAAAAAGAAATATAAAGAATAGAGAAAGGAAAAAAAAAGTATTCTACGGGTTGGTGGAACGCGGATACTTCGGTGGTGGGTTGGGTTGGGTTGGGTTGGATTGAGTTAGGTTGGGGAGATGGGTGGGATTGAGGGGGAGGAAGGAAAAGCTGGAATTTATATTAAATACGAGCAGGCGATAAAAAAACGAAAGCTTTTATACGTCGAAGGCGACGACGAGGATGACGACGACGACGACGGTGGTGCTTCGAATATGAGAAAAATATTTTCACGATGTGCGTTATAGTTTTTTTTCCTTTTCTATTCTCTCTCTCTCTCTCTCTCTCTCTGCATTTTTCCATTTGTCACTCTTTCTCTTTCGCAATCGAAACTTGTTATTTCTTTTCTTTTCTTCTTTCCTTTATTACTATTACTATTATTATTATTATTATTATTATTTTTTTTTTTATAATGGAATTCCTCTACCATTATCAGAAAGAAATTTTTACCGATCTGAAATTGATTATTATTATACATTTTTACACGTCTTCGATGTAGAATTTTTTCTTTTTTTCTTTTTTTCTTTTTTAAGCTCGAATTCGACCAAAGCATTCCATCCTAGTTTGCTCT
>NC_062190.1:10399766-10414766 GCF_912470025.1 Vespa velutina | reverse complement strand
AAGTACGAGGAGTAAAGAGTAACTTGCACGACTTTACTTTCTCTCTCTCTCTCTCTCTCTCTCTCTCTCTCTCCCCTCTCTTTCTCTCTCTTTCTGTTTCTGGATAAACGACTTTAAAAGTGGATGAAGTTCCCATCGTACACTAGAGACCACTGCCATAGTTATCTACGTCAATATTTCATACGTTCTCTTCTTCTATCGTAAAGTCATGTCGTGTGAGGAAACAGATAAAATAGTATCGTTTTATAGTCTTCTTTGTAGGAAGAAGGTTGAGGAGAGAGAGAGAGAGAGAGAGAGAAGGAGAGAAACAAAAATATGATCATTTGTCAAAACGTCAACGAGATCGTTCGATAAATTAATATCAATATTTTCTACTAACATTCGTTATCACATATACGTAATTCCTAAATAAATAGTTCCATGATGACATATAGATCCTCGAAAATGATGGAGTTTATATATATATATATATATATATATATATATATAAACCTACTATATATATATATAATCTACTAAAGGGACTTTCTTCCATTTTCATTTCCTATCTTTTGTGTTCAAGATTAGCTTACATACTCTATTTCGGTAGAGTTATAGAGTAACTAGGCAAGCGAGCAAGTAAGCAAGCGAGCAGGCAGGCAGGGAAGCAGGCAAGCAAGTAAGCAAGCAAGCAAGCAAGGAAAGGTATCTAGTCCCGGGTAGAAACTGGTACGGCAGCAACCAACGTAGCTACAGCAGGATGTTCGCTTCCTGACAATGGAGATGAATGCCACATTCACCTACGAACGAGCGTTGAACTTGTGTTGAGCATTGTTTGCTATGCAATCTATCAAAAAGAGAGAAAAAGGGGAGACAAAAAAAAAGAAAACGAGAAAAAAAAACGAGAAAAAAGAAAAAAGAAAACGAAAGAAAGAAAGAAAGAAAGAAAGAAAGAAAGAAAGAAGGAAGGAAAGAAAAAAGAGAAAAAGGAAAATGTACGCTATAAAACTATGCGATATCCGGGTGAGATTTTTCTTCTCTCTCTCTCTCTCTCTCTCTCTCTCTCTCTCTCTCTCTCTCTTTGAAAGACGTTGCTCGATCCGATGGATTACCACCCCCGTATTTAAACGATGAAAAATGACAAACGAAAAAAAGAAAGAAGAAAGAAGAAAAGAAAAGAAAAAACAAAAATAGAAAAGAAAAATATTCTTTGACGCCTACCATCCGTAGAATTAGAAAAGCGTTCTTTCGTTAAGAGGTCAAGGACTCTTTCAAAGGTGGCAAACTCATTTTTATTTGTTCCATTTTCTCTTTCTTTTTTTCTTTCTCAGAAAAAACGATGCATCCTTGTTCGATCTAGAACTAAAATCTCCGACTCTCGTCGCCCACTCACTTCGTCTGTCGCATTGAAAAGATAAACATCTCACGTTTTTAATACCTTCCGGCTACCCTTTAGCCCGATCCTACGCATGTTAATACGTTTACGGTCGTTACGAGATGTTACGTGACGTGGATTGTGGATTTTAGCTATCGAGAAAGATCCCTCGAGAAAGATCCCTGGATCACATATATACATATATATACATATATACGTACATATATATATATATATATATATATATATATATATATATATATATATCAGACAAAGAGAACGAGAAAAAGAGAGACAATAGAGTAAAGTCTCAAGAGAATTCGTTTTACGTAGGTAGGTACACATACACATACATACACACACACAGACACAGACACAGACACACAAAAGAACATATGCATGCACGACGTACATACGTAATGTTAACTTCAGTGAAAGATACAAAATTTTTATTCGTAAGAGGAAAAATTCGATAGTGTCCTTTCCTGTACGAATGGCAAAATATTAAATTCTTTTATCTTCGTAGCTGTTCGAAGGAAAGTTTCGAACGAACGTAAGGTAATAGCGAACAATAAACGATATCAGTTGGGACAATTTAGTCCACTACTGATTCAAGTTCGATATTCACAATAGGACAAAGCTGTTATAGCTCATGGTCAAGTTTACAAATTCCGTCAAGTTTGTCATTCCATTAATCGGCCAAGGTCTTGTCGAGTTCCATGCAAACCCTCTTACTCTCTATCTCTATGTCTATATATATATATCTCTTTCTCTCTCTCCCTCTCTCTCTTCCTCTCTCTATCTCTCTCTCTCTGTTTCCTTATACCACTGTCGTTCCTAACGTTATCATTGGATAACGCGACGCAACGCGAGCGAGCCATCACACGTTCGTCGAGCTCCATGCAAATCACGTAATGCTGGTATGAGACAGGCAGGCAGACCATGCCAGGGCATGCCAGGCCAGGCCAGGCCATGCCAGGCCAGGCCAGGCCATGCCATGCTATGCCAGGCCAAGCCAGGCCAAGCCAGGTTATGCCAGGCCTGACCAGACCAACCAGCCAAAGCAGCAAACAAGGAAGCAAGCTTCCAAAGCTTCGGGGAAAGCACTCTCCTGTGAACGTAGAGCCCTACGGGCTTCCTCCTTCTCCTCATACCTCCTTTCCATGCCTACGGACGGTTGTAATCGATGGATGTCCATCGTTACAGAGAAGCCACGTTCCTAGACTGGGAAATCGACAATTGCGTTACCGGCACGTGAGCGTGTCCTACACAGACTATTCATGCTTTCTGATTTCCCTTCAAATTGTTATTGTCCGTAACGCAAACATTAGGTACCTACTATTATCGTTCCACTGGGAATACTATTCTAAATGTTTACATAATACATAGGTAATACTACATATTCTCTAAGCTTAGATATATATATATATACACACTCTCTCTCTCTCTCTCTCTCTCTCTCAGAGAATGTCTCTTTTGTTTCGTGATTCAGGGATGGTAGGAATTTGGAACTGAAGATAGGAGACAAGGGGTTTATTTTGCGACACGGATTTTAATAATTTTATAATTTATAAAAATTTTTTCCCTTCTTTCCTTTATCTTTTTCTTCTTCCTTTTTCTTTTGTTTTCCTTTTTTTTTTTTTTACTTCATTCTTATTTTAATATAGCTCAGTCGCGCGCCGTGAGAGAAGTTGAAATTAAAAAAGAAGAAAGGGCGGGAAAAAATTCGTAAAATTTACGAGACTCTAGGCCATTTTGATGCGCAGCGGGAGAACGAACGAAGAGAGCCTTAGGTAAATTTAATTAACGAACGCTCGAACGACCAACTCTTGCCTACGAATTAACATTCTTATTCAGGGACGACATCACTGACGTTATTTCTAACGTCAAGCAAATCGTAAATTGTCTTTACGTCTTAGGTAGGTATCTACGTATTTTCTATCTTTTTTTTTCTTTTCTTCCTTTTTAAGAGTTATTAAGATAATTACTTTTACGAGGATAGAAAATGTTTTATCATTAATTTTTTCAAGTAATTTTGAATACTTTCGGGAGTTATGATTTTTAATGATTTACATCGAGAAACTTCATTCTTCGTGAATAATAGGAAAACCGAGTACTCTCGGTTATGGAATGAAATTTAATAATGAAAAAGATTGCTTTTAATTTTTCAAATTCGTGTTAACAATTTTTTTCCATATAAAAATGTATACTTGCGTAACGCGCATTGCGCATTCCCGAAAGCCAGTTCGTATTCGGTAAATTAAAACTCATGGTTAGTAAAAAAAGGAAAAAAAAAAAAAAGAAGAAAAAAAAAGAACAAAAAAAAGAAAAAAAGGAAAAGAAAAGAAGTAAAAAAGAAGAAAAAAACATATAACCGGGAGATAAAACAAAGTTTGATAAGATAACGTAGAAAGAAAGAGAGGCATGAAAATCTTGAGAGGCCTTTTTCTCTCTCTTTATCCAAAAGCTTAATGCTTATTTTAAAAGCGTAGTTTTCGAAGTTGCTCGCTAACAATCCCCCTGACTTTATCATCTTCAACGACGGTAATATTCTCTCCCCTCTTTCTTTTCCCTTCTTCTTCTTCTTCTTCTTCTACTTCGGACCACGTCGCGTGCCAAATGTCCCAGTGAAGCTAAACTTTATCGAACTCCGAGAGATAAACCGTTTACAAAACGCCTTCCTATTTGGCATCGTATCATCGAGAAAATTGGAATGAGAGAGAGAGGGAGAGAGAGAGAGAGAGAGAGAGAGAACGATATGGAAGCGTTTCTCCATGGTGGTGGGATAACTCACGTAGCGACCCTCGAAAAGTTAAAAAAAAAAAAAAAAAAAAAAAAGAAAAAGCAAAAGAAGAGAAGGAAGGTTAAGCCTGTTTCCTCCGGTTGGTGGTTACCGAGGTTGAGCCTTTTCGATGGACTCGGGAAGAACGAGTGAGGTTCTGGATAGGGAACATTGCGTCTAGGTTAGGGGGGATTGGATGAGAAGTGGAGTAGGTGAAAGGGAGAAAGGAAGGATAAGGAGGAGGGGTCAGCGGTCAACGATAACGAGAGCCACCCCCTTCGAGCTAGAAACTTTCTCCATTTGGGGGGATCGTGGTTACGCGTGCCTATCTTCAACTGGAGAACGATACAACGTCGCGAACAAGTTTGCCAATTCCAAGTGGAAAGATAGAGTGGGCTAGGCTAAAGGGTAGAGCTTCAGGACGATTTCATTAATCCTTGATTCAGTAATAGTAGTAGCAGTAGTAGTAGTAGTAGTAGTAGTAGTAGTGGTAGTAGTAGTAGTAGTAGTAATAGTAGTAGTAGTACCGGTGTTAGTAATAGTCGTTAGTAAAAACAGCGAGGGTTAGGTTAGCTTATGGTAGTAAGTAGTCAACCCACTGATTTCATTAAATCGTTCAAGAACTAGGATTAATCTGGACGATACCGTGAATCCTTTTCAAATCGATTTTTATCATTTATCCTTCATCGAAACATTTATTGTTCTTTACGATATAGGATTAAGTTATTTTGACTTTCTTTATCCACTTATCGTATCAGATACGGTGAAGAAGAAGAAGAAGAAAAGGAGGATAAGTTTCGTCCCGTTCGATCGATCGTACGTAACGAAGGAAAAGCCAAGCAATGGACACTTACACCGTCACCTATAGTGATGATCAAACCACCTAGGCCATCACCTATGCCGTGAATGGTCGTTCTCTCTTCGATAGGTAGGTACCTATCTACGTTCGAACGATAGAACTAGGTCATCGTTTCCACGGGGGATCGATGGAGCCGCGTCTCTCTCTCTTTCTCTCTCTCTTGCTCTCTATCTATCTATCTATCTCTATCTCTCTCACGTAGACTCGACAATTCCATTAATTCAACGTTCGTTCGGGGCCCTTTCATCTATGTCGAATCTCATTAACTACGCGACGATGGTATGGTCCTCGCCATTGCTGCTAGTACTGGCTGCTAATGCTCTCGCTTTTGTTGCTGCCAATGCTCGAACACTAATTTGCAGCATCATTTGACAGAAAACAACGAATTTTTATGCTCTCTCTTTCTCTCTCTCTCTCCTTTCTCTTTATTATTACATTCTGTTGTTGTTGTTTTGTATCGTTTTCATTTTCTATTCGTAATCCTCGAACAAATTTTCTTTTATAAATTATAAATAATCATTGATAAAGATGTTGTTTAAAGATACCTTTACTATCCTTTTTTTCTCTCTTTCTCTCCCACTCTCTCGCTCTCTCTCTCTCTCTCTCTCTCTCTTTCTATCTCTACTATGAATTCACTCGATAACAGAGAGATCCGTCGAGCAGCTGGTAGCGTTTCACGTTGTGCGAAGTTGCCAGGTGAATGGGGAGTTAAAGCTCATCCATTTGAGGCTCAAGTTGTAGGTACGTGTACAAGAAAGACATACCTAGATTCGATACGTACGTGTGAATCTCGAGTAGACGCGTGTTGGATTAATGGCGCTTGTGGCAGTCTGCCAGAAATCCGTCCATCCCGTTAATGCTACGCGGACAAAAATCCGGACAGCAGCATAGACTCGTTTCCTGTACCGGAATACCTTTCGATTCGATATTTATGAAGCGGTTCCATGGTTCGCGTTGCGGTTTCCGCCTAGAGTTATTTAAAAATGAACGTACTTTCCGTAAGATAAATCATAATGTACCTCGACTAGAAAATTGCTCTCTCTCTCTCTCTCTCTCTCTCTCTCTCTCTCTTTCTCTCTTTCTCACACTCTCTCTCTCTCTCTGTCTGTCTTTCTGTTTTCATAAAGATATATATTCTATATGTAGAGATAGATTACTCTACGTTAAGATTTAACAAATGTACAATTCTGTTCTCTTGAATTCATAAAAGCGAATATCTACGGGTTTGAAATCAAAATTTTACAATTCGTTCAGTGCTAGAACGGTGATATGCAAAATCTCTTGTGACTCGTCTCCGCTACGAACTATGCACCTACCTACCTTTCTAAATTCTCATTTTTATAGATCGTAAATTCTTCTCCCCTAAGAGAAAACGCAACCGCAACCGCAACCCGGCGACACTTTTCCTACGTTCGTCTAAGAAAATTCGAAGGTGAATAGAAATGGAGAGAGAGAGAGAGAGAGAGATAGAAATAGATAGATAGATAGAGAAAGAGAGAGCGAGAGAGAGAGAGAGAGAGAGAGAGAGTAGACGAAGGAAATAAAAGTTTATCTCAGAGTAGAAAGAATTCTCGGTGTCCCAAAGTGAATTCGTTTTGGAGTAACGACGAATTCGTGAACTTTGGTCCATCCATCGAGATTACTTGGCCCCGATCTAATCGATCTTGAATTCTTATAGTTAGGTACTATTCGAAACTACGACGAAAGCTTTTGCTGATCGAAATGCGTTTGGCGTGACTCTTTTCGTTGTATAAATGAAAAGAAGGGAAATAAGATAAACAGAGCCAGATAGATAGATAGATAGAGAAAGAGAGAGAGAGAGAGAGAGAGAGAGAGAGAGAGAGAGAGAGAGAGAGAGAAAGAAAGAGAGAGAGAAAAAGAGAGATTGAATTCTATTCCTTTATTACTCTTCCCTTTTCCCTTCGAAAGGGTATCCCTTTATACGGAAGTATCGAACTCAAGGAAAGCGCGGATAATCTCTTCCGTGGTAGAAGCTTCGTGCATGGGTTACAGTACGTTCCTAAGGAAAGTCCTTAAGGGCCATTTGCACTTTCCCGGGGACCCTCGCGGGACACGTACCTACGCGAGCCGAATCTTGATGAGAATACCAATGTTATATATATATACATATGTGAGAAATATATATATATATATATATATATATATATGGAAAGAGAGAGAGGTGGGTAGGATATAGTAGTACGGAGGGAAAGAAGAGGTAGAGGGGACTAAGGCAGGTAGGAAGGACAGAAAATGGATGATCAACGTCGTCGGCATGGCTTTGCCATACCTAAAGGTGGTTCTCTCCCACGATCCGTTCGTTCGTTCGTTCGTTCGTTCCTTCGTTCGTAGATTTCAAAAACGCATTCTACCCCTTCGGGAGAAACGAATGCACGAAGGAATATTGAGAATTATTCATGAAGGAAAATTCCTATTCCCTGGAGTTGCTCATCTTGCTTCCGCCTCTATCTCACCTTCTTGAAACATTTTCATAGAGGGTGAGAGAGAAAGAGAGAGAGAGAGAGAGAGAGAGAGAGAGAGAGAGAGAGAGAGAGAGAAAGAGAACGCTGGTCTCATATGCGTACAATATTTAAGAGGTACATTTTTCAAAGAACAAAAGCATGTTCAAAGCTTTGTGCGGTTGCAATGGCTGCAGTTAACAAACGAGATAGATAATATTATTATGTTACTTGAATTATCCTATCTTTTTATATACCACCGATACCGCCCCCATTTACACGTTTACATGTACGTTTATATGTACGTTTTCTATTGTAATAATTCGACAACGTTTATTATATTATGAGTGAGACGTGCGATACGAATGAATTTTTTCTTCCTTTTTTTTTTTTCATCTTTCTTTCTTTCTTTTTCTTTTCTCAATGTCATCCTTTTGTATTCTTTCTATCTCGGCACAACCTCGAGTGAAATCTTGAAAACTGAGAAACTACTTGCATTGCGACTATCTTCTTCTGAAAATCTTATAGGAGTCGACCGTCACGTAGCTCTAGAAACGTCTGATACATATATATATATATATATATATATATATATATACATACATATATATATATATTTATTTATTTATTTCGTATGCAAGTATCGGACGACAAGACAACAAAGTTAGGAAGAAGGAAAGAACGATCGAAAGGAAATAGGTAGATAGATAGATAGATAGATAGATAGATAGACGGATAGATAGATAAAGAAAGACAGAGACAGACAGAGATACAGATAGATAGATAGATAGATAGATAGATAGATAGATAGATAGATAGAGAGAGAGAGAGAGAGAGAGAGAGAGAGAGAGGAGGGGAAAAAAGGAAGAAAGGAAAAAGTGGTAGAATGAAGAGTAGGGTCTCTGGAAAAGGACTAGATGGGAAACGAGCGGATTGGCAGAGTGTAGGAAGGGCACTAAGGACTCGAGGGAATCTCAAGAGTTCCGGAGGTCGCGTGTGACCTCTCGACACAGAGTCAAAAAGTTACCCTTTTGCGAGAGGGAATCAGAAGGAGAAGGGTCGTCATCGTTCGCGTCGAACTCGTTTCGACGTGTATCGTAAGTCCTCTTCCTCCTCCTCCTCCTCCTTCTTCTCTTCTTCTTCTTCTTCCTCTTTTTCTACCAATCTCCTTCTCTACTCCCCTCCTCTTTGGTATCATCCCTCTCTTCTTGGTTCTTATCAACCTCTCCAGAGATGACCGAGCTTTGATGGTTGAAAGCGAAAAAGGAAGAATTAAAACGAGAAACTCTTCTCGGTCTAAGCCCTTCGAAGGGTTACATAAATCGATTCATTCTAACGAGAGAGGATCTTTTTTCTCTCGAGATAGAGAAAGATAACGATATGCCTTCGTCTAAGAGATACGAACGTTTCTTATTTTCTTTATTAGCCGTAAATTCGATTATTTTTTAATTATTATTATTATTATTATTATGATTATTATTATTATTATTATTATTATTATGATTATTATTATTATTATTGTCGCTTTTTCTCCCTTTCTTTTTTTCTTCCACATTTTTTCTTGTCCTCTTTTCATTATTTCATTTCCTTTTTATTCATTTCCAATCTTGTTCTTTTATTATTTTCTATTAGCTTCTTTCTTTTTTCAATTTCATCCTGTACATCTATCAATGATAATACGTATTATGATAAGGACATACAAAAGGTCCAATATTTTGTACCTTTTTATTGCGTACGTTTATAATTCTTTTTTCGTTTCATCGTTTGTATTTTTTTTTTTGTTTATTTTTCATTCTTCTTCTTTTCTTCTTTCTTTTTTTTTTTTTAATTTCATCACATACGTTATTATTAAAAAAAAAAAAAAAAAAATACGTATTATAATATGCATATGCATATGCATAGTAATAATTTTCCAAAGGACTTTGATATCTAACGATGTGCATCGTCTGGATATTAGTAAAACGAACGTTAATAATAATAATAATAATAATAATAATAATAATAATAATAATAAGAAGAAGAAGAAGAAGAACGGAAAGACGAAAGAAGTGCCGCTTAAGAGTCGACAAAGCAAGTATGGAACGTCGCAGTGGATAATTACGTTCAATGGTGGTAGCTTTGTAACCAACTCTCCTCCCTGCCCACCTGGCCCTCTCTCTTCACCCCTCTGTGGAATAATCTGCTTTAGAATTATCCTCTCTAGTTCGTCGTGGAATGTGATCGTAGATATAGGTCCTTATTATCCTTCCCTCCTTCTTCCTCTATGCCACGTTATTTTGGTCCCTCTCAAAGGGACCAGACCAAAGAGAATGAGAGAGAGAGGGGGAGAGAGAGAGAGAGAGAGAGAGAGAGATAGTTATGTATATACGTAAAGAGAGAGAGAGAGAGAGAGAGAGAGAGAGAGAGAGAGAGAGAGAGAGAGAGAGAGAAAGTTATATATACGTAAAGAGAGAGAGAGATAGTTATATATATATATACGTAGAGAGAGAGAGAGAGAGAGAGAGAGAGAGAGAGAGAGAGAGATACTTATATATATATACGGAGAGAGAGAGAGAGAGAGAGAGAGAGAGAGAGAGATACTTATATATATATACGTAGAGAGAGAGAGAGAGAGAGAGAGAGAGATACTTATATATATATACGGAGAGAGAGAGAGAGAGAGAGAGAGAGAGAGAGAGAGAGAGAGATACTTATATATATATACGTAGAGAGAGAGAGAGAGAGAGAGAGAGAGAGAGAGAGAGAGAGAGAGAGAGAGCTGGTTGACGTCAAAAGGAAAGTTGCTTGAGAGGAAAAGGGGTCTTGATTGATTTGCGATTGAATGGAAGTCGAAAAGGCTGCTGCTTAAGTTTCATGCTCAATAATATCGAGATAGATAGATAGAGAGAAAGAGAGTGAGAGAGAGAGAGAGAGAGAGAGAGAGATCAATAAATCGAGATTTCATTGATCGATTCGATAATATGAAGGGTGGGGTGGAGATGTTGTGATCGGATGGTCACGTGATTTAATCAAATGTAATTTTACACTCAAAAGCTAAGCTTCAGTCTTTATAGAAAAAAAAAAGAAGAAAAAAAAAAGAAAAAAAAAAGAGAAAAAAGAACAAAAGAAGAAAAAAGAAAAAAAATCCAAAGAATCCCATTGATTTATTTTTCACGAACTTTCGAAATTTCTACGATAACTATATGTGGGATACATATATATATATATATATATATATATATATATATATATATATATATATATATATAGGCACATAAGTTGGGAATTTACGTTACCACAGGTGAATCGTATAATTCTCGTGTAAATACAACCGTAAATTCCTGCGGTATGGTATCGGACGAGTGCGCTCAAAAGCTCGCACGCTAAGCCAAAAGCGCGATGAGTTGTCGAAAATAGCTTCGAGTTCTCTCGATTTTTGCTTTTTCACTATAAGCGAGAATTTCATCCTCGTCGGTTTTAACACGTAATGAAGTCACGCGTTTTGAATCTTACGAGCCTCTTCGGTCCATCACATCGTACGGGATTCGCCTGAGAGAAAAAATAAGGGGGAAGAAAAAGGAAAAGGAAAGAAAAAAGGAAGGAGGAAAAAAAGAAAAAGAAAAAACGACCAAACGATAGTCATTATTGCGGTCGCATCTACGAGAGGATACTCGAGACGATTCGGTAATTTATCATCTTCCGGCTCCTTGCTTCTAAGTTAAATAACAGAAATAAAAAAGGGGGAAGAAAAACAAAACAAAAAAAGAAAAAAATAAAAAAATAAAAACAACAAAAAAAAAATAAAAAATAGGAAAAGAAAAAAAGATTCAAAGTGTTTTATTTACGAGATTCTACGAATCCTGCCGCGTCTCTAAACGGGAAATTATTATATTCCAACGAAAAGTTCTCATACCACGTTAAAACTTGGAAAACATTCACCCCGAGCAATTTCAGACCCTGATGGACAGTCGTAAACCTTTCCTCCTCGTGAAAATAATGACGATCCTCGTTCCTCTCTGTATTCGAGACGCGACGACTTGACTTCATCTTCTACTTATTTCTTCTCTCCCTCTCTCCCTCTCTCTCTCTCTCTCTCTCTCTCTCTCTCTCTCTGTCTGTTTCCCTGTCTGTCTCTCACCCTCTCTTCTCTCTCTCTATCTTTCTCTTTTCCTTTCCACTACTCAACTATCCAAAGAGAAGCAACAAAGGGTTAAGGAGTCGGTAGCTTCGAAAAGAAGAAAAATAGAAGGAAAAAAAAAAAAAAAAAAAAAAAAAAAAGAAAAAGAAAAAAGAAAAAAAAATTAGAAAAAATAAAAGATAAAAGCCCAAAGATTTGCATGAAAATTACTCCTTTAATTAACGCCATCGTTTTCTATGGTACTATTAAATACGAACCTTCCACTCCTTTAGGAATACTAATTTCTTTTTTTCTTTTCTTTTTTCTTTCTTCTTTTTTTCTTTTTCTTTTTTTCTTTTTTCTTTTTTATTTTCTTTTCTCTTTCTTTCCTTTTTCCTTTTACTCCACAGCTGAGTGGCTCTTCTTTATTAAATTTTTCCCCTCTTTCTCCCATTTCAATTTCTTCCCCTTTTTTTCCCACCCTTTCGTTCCTTTTCTCTTTTCCCTTTACACGCTCTTCCACACGGTCCCATTTTATCGCAAACGAAATATCGCCAATCCGTTTGATTCCGATCAAGATTCTTTAAATCTTCGAACGATACAAACGAAATAAATAAGATATATAATGATTTATAATATATATATATATATATATATATATATATATATATATACATATAACAGATAAAATTTCATTCTTTCATTAACATATTGAAATAAAATTTTCGAAACAATCGTTATTACCGATCGCGCAAAAGTTTAACTCGATTTGATTGAAGCTATAAGATGAAATAAAAACGATCTAAAAAGTTTCGGAAAACTTTTTGAATAATATTATCGTCGTATTTTCACAAAGCGCAGAACCGAATGGATGGAGTGTTGTAGGGGTATAGAGCGAGATAGGATGATATGGGGTAGTGGGCGGCAGGGAAGGAGGGGGGGGGGTGCGGAGAAAGGGCACGACAAGATTTTACCATCGATAAAGCCGCGAAAAGCTTAACCAATCGATACTTAGTTCGTTCGTTGTTTGAAGTAAAATATCGAGGATCGACCAACGCAGAAGGCTTACCATATAAAAATGCGAAATATCGACATCGACTTTGTCGCATTAAAGTCGAGCCCTGTGGGAAGGCAGCTCTTTAAAAAAGAATTACAAATAGCGACATGCCGGTATTCTATTTGTTCCTTTATAAGAGAGAGAAAGAGATAGAGGGAAAGAGAGAGAGAGAGGGGGAGAGAGAGAGAGAGAGAGAGAGGGAGAGAGTATAACACGGTTTATCGGTCCGGCTTTTCGATTAGCGCTGATGCTAAGTGTCGTTTGTACTTTCCAGTCGTGAAAGCTTGTCGAACTGTCCGAACGAGAACGACGAGAGAAAAAAGAAAAAATCCAAAGGTAACAATGTAATAAGGGAAAATGCTTTTAAAAGGGAGAACTTCCGAGAGTAAAGAGTGCAATAGAGTAATAAGGAAAAAAAGAAAAGGAGATAAAAAAAGAAAAGAAAAAAAAAAAAGAAAAAGAAAGAATAGAATGAAAGGAAAAGAAGAGTAAAGGAATGACAAGAAAAGAAAAAAAGATGAAAAATCTGTTAATCGAGAGAATCGGTAGCTCGCGACAATTTAAAATGTTCCATTTATAGAGGCAAACGAGGTGGAAAAGAAAGAAAAAAAAAAAAAAAAAAGACAAAAAAAAAAAGAAGAAAGAGAAAAAACAAAGTGATTCATCTCGCAAGTTTTCCTCTAAGATGTTTAAAAAATAAAAAATAAAAAATAAAAAAAAAAAAAAGAAAGAAAGAAGGGAAAAGGAAAAAGGAAAAAGAAAGTAAAAGAAAGAAATAATTGCGCAACTGTTCTCTTCGTATGACATTTATCACGAGAAGAGAAAAAAATGGCCGAAAGAATGGCCGACGATGGTAAAGAAAAAAGATATCGCAAATTAAGAGTCTTGGAGAAAATTGTAAAGTGTATCGTATGTATTTGCACATAAACACAAACACATATATGTATATATAAAATTGGAGTGTATATATATATATATATATATATAAAGTTGGATTTCCTTGGTTAACAGCGCTTAGTTGTCCAATGCAATAACGAGAAGCATCTCAAAGTATTCCTATTATTATCACCAGACTTACGAATTCTCTTTGGTCTCTTCTCAACCGTGAAGAAAAGACAAAAGGATCCTGGATATAAACGGAGGATTTATCCGGTTATCGATACCATTCCAATGCGGGGGTTGCGGTGGGGGGGGGGGAGGGAGAGGAATTATTCTAACGCGATAAGAGATATTTTATAATAATATAGATCAAATTCAATAATCCGATTTCTAAATGAATTTTGGAACACGTTAATGTCAAACCAAAGTAATAATTAAATCAATAGAAATTATATAGAAATTGTAATACGAGTTGTACTTTAATCAATTCGATTATTGAAATGATCGATAATAATAAAAAATTTGGATGAATACAATTATATAATAGAATGAGACACTCCGTATATCTATATATATATATATACGAAAAATATTCAATCGGATTTTTATGAAAGGTAATATTTTTGAAAAATATCGGGACAGGTCGATTTTGTTCTCGAAAACGATTAGAGTCCTTATCATAAATTTCTTTAGTTTTGGTTTAGTTCCAATTTAAAACATTTTAAATGGCAATAGAATTTTTAATTGGCATATATCATTTGAAAAGTCTTTTCGTTGGAAAATTTTACACACACACACAGAAAGAAAGAGAGAAAGAGAAACAGACAAACAGACAGACAGACACACACGTATATATGCATATGTATATATAGAAAATAAAACTATATGATATCCTGCCATTGTCGTTTTAACTGTAGAAAAAGAGCTATTTAAACTCTTATTCTCTGGCATTGACCGAATCGAAAGAAGCTCAGTTGAATCCTTAGGAGAGAGAGCCATGCTAACGGGAAAAATCGTAAGTGGAAAGGTCACTGACTGACACGCTGAAGAAGACGCCGCAGTTCTGACTTAAGAAGCGCTTTATGAATTTCCTACTTGCCATCCTACTCCATTCCTCCATTCCTTTTCGATCATCCTTTCTTCTTTTTCTCCAAGAGCTCTCCTGAGCCCTCTCAATTCCTCTTCGGTGTAAATGGACTTCGAAGATAGATAGATAGATAGATAGATAGATAGATAGATAGATAGATAGATAGATAGATAGACAGATAGATCGATCAATCGATCGATCGATCCATCCACCTATCTATTCATCCATCCATTCATCGATCGATCGATCGATCGATGAATCGCAAACGATCTGATCGCGACGAAGCGATTTAGAGACTGTTCAAAGAGCATCCTCCCTCCTCCTTCTCCTCCTTCTTCTCCTCCTACTCCTCCTCCTCCTTCTTCTTCTTTTTCTCCTCCTCCTCCTTCCTCAAAGCCCGATTGTTTTTCAAAGAGAACGAGCGAAC
>NC_062190.1:10327266-10397266 GCF_912470025.1 Vespa velutina | reverse complement strand
ACTTGGAATTTAATTCTTGTATTACTACTACTACTACTACTACTACTACTACTACTACTATTACTACTGCTGATACTACTGTTACTATTACCGATCAGAGGCGAAACGGAATTCCCACGAAAATGCATTTGCAAAGGAAAACAGATCGGTTCGACGAGAAACGAACGCATTCTCGTCCTATTGTCCCATCGAATCTTTTGTCGTTTCTATTATCACCGACATTACCTTCGTTCTTTATTCCCTTTCTCTCTCTTTTTTTCACCATTATATTCTTCTTTATTCTCTCTCTCTCTTTCTCTCTCTCTCTCTTTCTGCTTTCAGAAAGAGTTTTCAACAGTGATGTCACAGACATCACGTTTTTCTTTTCTTTTCTTTTCTATTTTTCTTTTTTTTTTCTTTTTGTTTTTTTTTGCAATCTTATCGGCAATTAAACGTTGCGTTGCACACCGCGATCAGACATTATTCGATGTCTACTTGGCCCAAGTCCAGCTGCGAAAATAGAGCTATATTTTTCTGGCCGTCGACAATGCTGCTAGTCAGTATCGAGCGTCGTCCTGTCCGTCGAATTGCGCGGGAGAAAAAAAGAGAGAAAAAGAAAAGAAAGAAAAGAAAAGAAAAGAAATCTATACATCTATACACATACATTTGCTTTTGAGAAAAGCTTCGTCTCATATCGCGAAGATACTCAACAGTCCTCTCTCTCTCTCTCTCTTTCTCTCTCTCTCTCTCTCTCTCTCTCTCTCTCTCTCTCTCTCTCTCTTTCTCTCTTTATCTCTTTATCTCTCTCACACCAGTCACTAACACCCCATATCACCATCCTCTTCACCCCATTCTCATATCCAGCTGTGACACGATTCGGTCTTTCAAAATCGAAAATCGAAAACCAGTTAACGAATTTTTCTCGTTATTTTTCTTTTTTTCCTTTTTTTTTTCCCTTTCTTTTTTTTTTTCCTGATATCACCGTCATAAACGTAAATGAACGAAATGCAGATTGTTGTAAATCAATTTGTCGATATCGAATAGGACAATGGCTCGATATATTTGTACGTTTGTATACATATTTATATAATATATTTACATATATACACAGGTGTGCCGTATAATGTAAACGTTATCGATCATACCAAGCAATCATTGTCGTTAAAAAATATCTCCGTGATCCATTTATTTTTAATAACCCTGTTTTTTTCGTTTTTTTCTTTTTTTTTTCTTTTTTTTTTTTTTTTTTTTTTTTTTTTTTTTTTTTTTTTCATGCATTCGTCGGTCGAATCGATGTTATTATTTTTATTTCTATAAATTTAATTTACGTATGCGTCGTTAAAAAACAAAATAAAAAAAGAAAAGCAAAAAAGAGAGAGAGAGAGAGAGAGAGAGAGAGAAACAAAAGGAAACAAAAAGTAAACGAAAATAAAAAAAAAAAATGTTGCATCGAACCGTACGAATAATTGTAAAAATTATTTAAAAATATATTTCGAAATTGATATTTAGAAATTATTAGTAATAACGAATTGATCACGTTCCGGAATATATCAATTGAAACGAAAAGGAGGAACACTAACGTTTTATTGAATAATTCTATTATAACAAGTACTCGACTACGAGGTTGTTGTTGTTTAATTAATAATTAAATTTATTTATTAGTTTGAACGAGCACCAAGGAACATTTTCCTTGGTTCGGTCGATATGGACTATGTTTGCAGTAAATAGATAAGAGTACATAGTAGTAGCTTTCACGATGTTATCCAGACTAGGAATATTCTATCCCACGTTTCTATTCTATAACATTGGTGGCATGAAACGAATCTTCTTTATGTACCTGCTCAGATACGAGTAGGAAAGTTTGCTGGGAAACAAAGGGTAATAGCAAATGAAAAAGCAAGAGAGAGAGAGAGAGAGAGAGAGAGACGAAAAAAAAAAGAAGAAAAAAAAAAGATGAGACAAAATAGATTGACACCTACTACGATTCTCGATTGTAATATCGATGAATAGACAGACTATGGATTAAGGCGAAAGCTCGCATTTATTGTTTTTTTTTTTTCTTTCTTTTCTTTTCTTTTCTTTTCTCTATCTCTCTCTTTTTTTTTTTTTCTTTTCTACAGCCTGTAGGGAAACTTTCAGAACGACGATGAAACGATGAAGGAAAAAAAAAAGACCGATACGAAAGAGAGATAATGATAGAGACACACACACCACGCACACACACGCACAAAAGATAATAAAAAAAAAAAAAAAAGAGAAAAAAAAAAGAGAAGAGACAAGGGACGGACGGCGTGCGTGTTACGAACGAACGGACAAAAAAAAAAAAAAAAAAAAAAAAAAAAAAAAAAAAAAAAAAGAAAAAAAGCAAAAGAAAAGAAAGAAAGAGAGAAGGAAAAAAAGGAGAAGGAAAAAAAAATGAAAGAGAAGGGTTCAATCGTCGCTTCTATCCCGAGCAATGTACCCTGAAACGTTTACCCTTTTTCTCGAACCTCTCTAACCTCTCACCGCTCATTTATTCTCTCCGTCGGTCGTATTCAACCATCTTGCATCTTCGTCGATGTGTCTCCTCTCTGGGATAACGAGTATTGTGCTGGCTATATTGCAGACTACGTTAAAGCCGTGTATACATAACTCGGAAATAACGACAAGAAGTGGGAAGAAGTACTTTTTACTCCTACCCTATTCTATCTATTATTCCTCTTTCTCCATTCCATTCTGTCCACCACCAACCTGAGACATGATCGATGCCATCTCGTTTTCTATATCCCATTGACGTGTACCCGTTCTATTATTAATTCCCTTTATCATTCAACTACAATTATCTTCGAATTAGTTAGTTACATTACGATTTCAATGATCAAATGATTAATAGACGTAATTATTTTGATATAGATAGAAGATAGAAACGATGTGTCGTGATAATATCTCTCTATAATGATAACATATAACGATACAATATGATCGTGGGAAAAGATGAAACGATATTTTTCTCTTTCTCTCTTTTTCTTTTTTTTTTTCTTTTTGGAAAATATAAACTCATCGAGCTCTAGTTCACTGTTTCTTTTTTTTTTTTTTTTCTTTTTTCTATTTTCTTTTTTTTTTTTTTTTTAGATCCGTCGATACAATTTTTATACAATTGCCAATAGTTCACGATACTGTAGATTATCAAAGGAAATGGATGAAAGAAAGGGTGGTGGTTTTTGTGTAGGGCAAGAAAACACGATGGACGTAACTTTATCTATAAGAGATATATTTATCTCTAGGTGAGGTGAAATAAGAAAGAGGCGCGACGCGGGGTGGCATCGCGGTTTTATGCAATTTTTTAAAAAGAAATTGTAAGAGGAAGTTTCGTAGTCTTTTCCTCGCGCTATCTATTTGAAGAGTTAGTAGGAATAAAGAAGAACGGGGGAGAAGAGCAACAAGCAGTCAACCTGAATCTACACGAATAAGAAATGGAAGAAACAGAAAACCATGGGCCACTCCGTCACGCATAATACTGCCAGCAACATTTTCTACCCTGGATAAGCTGACGCTGCTCCCTGACATTATTTCCTCTCTTTTTCTTTTTCCTAAATTGAATACTTTATTTGTGTTACATCGTAACTCCAGTGAAAGCTACTTTGTAACAAGATGCTTTCCTCTCTTTCAAACGACGATCGTTATCTTCTCTCGACAGTAGACAATTTACTTTAAAAAGAACAAAATCGTAATCTTTTCTTCTCTATTCTTTATATATATATATATATATAAATACACACACACATTCGATACTTTTGTAATAACAAAATATTCGATCCAATGGTCCATGTAATCGTACTTCGTATTTATACAATTTCTAGCTTTTCGAATAATAAATATAAAAATTACGAATTTTCTGTGAAGTCGTGTGTGCAAAGTAGCACTTTGTATGCCGATATAATCGTAAACTTTCAGCTCGAAATAACGTCATTATTTTCTAATGGACACTAAAAGTAAACCTAACGAAATCAATGTCGTAATTATACGTAATCGACATATTTTTCATTTTTTTTCTTATCATCTTCCATTCGAAGTGACAAAGTATTCTCTCTCGTTTTTGACAGTTTTCACATCAGTATATAATATTTTAAAATTTTTGACATTTTCATACGACGGATCGAGAAATTACATTATACAGGTGAAGTGAGATATCATGCAGTCCTGCGGCATCACCTGTCAGCCAATAGCAGCTTAGAATGATAATCAAAGTCGACCAATTAGCGATGGAATTGACATTATCGTAGTAATTATAATTACTTATTACCATAGTTTTCTTTCTATATGACAATCGATTATCGAACAAATGATTTTTATTTTTTACTTTTTAATCTCGTGACCGACGATGACCTTTACCAATAGAAAATATTCCTCATGAAAATCTTTATCAGTACAAAATAGCGTCCATATATGTATTTTCTTTTGAAACTTTGATTTAATCATTTATTTTCATAGTTTCGAATAAAAGATTATTTGTTCGAACGATCTATCTTACCTTATTATATCATACAAAAGATTTATAAAGTATCGATATTTTTGTAAAATTACGTCGTTATCAAAATGCCGTTGTAAAGATGACCATAAGAATCTCCATTTTGTTTCTCATCAACTCCATTTTGTCTCCCCATCGACTCCATTTTGTTCTAAGAAACATAACCAATTTAGTAACGATATTTCCATGTGTAAATGTTTGCAAGTTCTAAAGCGCATCGTAGCGTTTCAAAAAGATATTCACGAAAATAAAAAATTGTAAATGTTGCCATGGCGTCGTCCAACCCCACAAGTAATACCAGAAGGCATCACACGCAATACTTTTTCTCCGACATTATTTACGTTATACCGATACTTTTTCAGCTTTTTAACGATATTTGGATTAATAATTAATAACTCATTAATCATGATCGATCGAATTTTATGATATTCAATTTCCATCTACCTATACACACACACACACATACACACACACATATATATATATATATATATAGTTCACATACGAGTACCATGCACGCACGCACGCATACACGCACACACACAATACAGACGATACATACATACATACATACATATGAAAATCTAATATCGCAAAATTCAATCAATGTATTTATAATTGCTTATTTATAATTGATTGATATGTAAATATAATTTATAATAATTGTTATAATACTAACCTACAAATTTAACATAAAAACGTTTCAACTTTCAGAGATTGACAAAACTCGATTAAAAAATACGTTAATACTTGTCTTATTTAGCAATAAATAGTTAACTGCTCTTGATAGTACGTACGGATAAGACAGTTCCATACAAACTGTTGGAACGAAGCCCAACAGATATATATATATATATATATATATATATATATATATATATATATATATATATAGATATACACACATATGTGTATACTATAGATCGAACAGAGTATGTTTACAAACTCTCGACTTTGTTTTTTAGCTTGAAGTTCCAGGAAATTCTTCGGAGAGAAAGTATGTATACAAAAATAATCGTGCTTCGAGCTCATCTGAAAGAGCAAAAGGGCAAGAGGGTCTTTCTCTCTCATTACTAAGAGAGCATTCAATCAAACAAGACGTTTAAGCTGCTTTAAAATGAACGAAGATAATATTTTATCGTTAAATATTTTATTATAATATATATATGTATATACACACATGTATGTATGTATGATTCGTTTTTTATCTTACGATCAATTATATTAATAATACGATTGCAACAAAGACAGTAATACTTTTCTTCGTTTATTTATCATTTTATTCTTCTTTGTTTTTTATTTGTTTTTTCTTTTTTTACTTTTCAGATCATCCATATCATATCATTCGTCGATATTCGATAAAATAAAAGAAGTTATCGAGGGGAAAACATAATTTAGTGTTTGTTAAGTTAATTAAAATTTGTCCGCGCATTTTACGATTTTATATATTGACTTTTCAAAGCATATATAATAAATACATTTTAATTGATTTCTCGAAAAGTGTTTAGAGAATTAATGTTCATTCGGATATTTTTTTTTTTCGTTTTTTTTTTTTTTTTTTTTTTTCTTTTGCTTTCATTTCTTTCCTTTCTTTCTTGTTTGTTTTTTATTTTAACAGTTGCACGGATTGTATTAATCCATATAAAAATACATTATCTCGCGAATGAGATTCAATATTCGAATATTGTAATTAATAAATAATTAATAAATAATTATTGCGTATTATCGAAGATGATAAATATAGTATGTTACATTCAAAGAAGAATATTGGTAAGTAAATTTTTGAAATTTCATAATCAAATCATTTTACAATTTGTTTTTTCTTTTTTCATTACGAATAAATTTATATACGAAATTTTTCTCTCTCTCTCTCTCTTTTCAGATCATATTTTCTTTTTTTATTTTTGCAGTTTCGTCGTCATTTCCATATACAATAGTTTCAATCTATAACGATTTAAAGCAACTTCGATGTTCGATCTATGTATATATGTATGTATATATGCATGTACCTCAATTTTAACCTAGCACGAATCAATCCAGCACTATTTCGATCTACAATGCGGACGAATGTTTGCAAACCATCAGAGAATGTTCTAATAGTAGCGAGTAAAAAATCTAAACTCCCTCGGGTACCCATCGTGTTGAAAATGAAAGGTCCCGATCGACATGAGTATTGAGTGCAATTTTTTTAAATTTATTATTGACGAATACGACCATAAGCAAATCCTCTTGTGGGTTTACTCGTGAGTGCGCTACGTTTTTTCTCTTCTTTCATAATTTATACGTTTTTCATATGTGTATTCCTTTTTTTTTAATCCTTTTTTTTTTGTGTTTTTTTTTCTGTTTTTTTTTTTTTTTTTTTTTTTTTTTTTTTTTTTTTTTTTTTTAACAGACTAAGAGTCATCTCTTGTTACAATTGACGATAACGTTAATAATTAACAGTACGTAATTATCGACAGTACGTGAATTGTTGTTTCTCGCTAAATTATTGAAGAAATCGAATATTTTACTATTTTAAATTTATTAAAAGTTTACGGTAATATTTCAACATACTTTATATCATAATTTACGGATATAAGCGCGACGTATTTTAATTAATTGATATATCGTAGAAATGATTTTGATTTTCTCACTGATACGAGAAAAATATCCGCGTATATGAATATCAAGACTACTAATGAAAAATTATGATAATAAAACGAATTATATATATATATATACTACGTAATCGTTTTTAATATTACCCTAACCGTATTAAAATGCATAAGAAAATATATTAACTGAAGTATATTACTTATATACATGTATTAGTATTATTATATACTAGTACATATTTGGAAAGTAGTTAATTATGAAATAGTCATTAACCTTGTCAATCGATTACGGCCAAATTACTAGGTAACCCTCATTAACGTTTAAGTTTAATAAGGCGTATATCAAACTAGGGTGACGGTGGTGCCCTAGGGTATATTTTCTTAGTAGGCTTCCACACGTTGGCAATATGCTTGAGATTCGTGGAACGTGCGTATTCGTAAAAATGTTTTTGCATAAATATATATAATTATATAATTATATATATATATATTTTGTTTAAATAAATAAATAAATATATATATATATATATAGATAGATAGATAAATATAGAGTATCATCTCCACGAATGGGATTATAATTTTATATAAGTAGATATCGGACAAGGATACCACGATATCGTAATTTTTATTCATGAATGGAAAATTTTGCCTCCGGTTTTATACATTGTCGTCATAAACATTTTATAATAATTATCAAGCATGACTGCTTTGATCTAGTTTCGTAAGCACCACGTAATTTTTCATAAAATATCAAACCCACTCAAAAGACTTTTTACTTTGTCATAGAATAAAATTATTTTTATTATGCAATGGACCTTTAGACATATTGATTTAATTAATCTTGTGCATTAAGACTTTGCATAGATCTGATTATTTTTTCTTTTTTTTATTTTTTTATTATTATATTACAGATATATTTGCATTGTAAAATTGGCTTATAAAATGTGTAATCATTTAAAATATATCATTGCAGGTGCGTGCCAGAAATGTTTTTCAGAAATTTGATTTCGTTTTACGTTATTTTATATGCTAAATGATATATAATAAAATTTAATATGCCCTTTATAGATATACAATTTTTATCTTTTTATCTAGTTGATCCGTTGTTTATAATATAAAGGATTTAAAAATTTTTCAAATACGGGTATGTACAGTTTTTTACATACACAGGTTGTATTTGAAATTCATGTTGGAAATTAAAATGAATATAATATATGAACATTCATAGATGCTGACTAAGTAATATCCAATTATTTAAAGTCAGTATAATAAATCACAGTAAGTTTCTAAAGGATTTCAATTTAGCAGAATTCATTAATCTTATAGCATGTTAGTTAATAAAAGCATGCTAATTTATAAATAATGCATGTCAAGGTTTGCATCGGTTGTTATGGTTAATATGAAGTCTTTATGCATTTTTATTTTATGACTATTATTGAAATTGTTATGGCTATGGTGGATCTGTCAATTTGTGCCATGTACCGTTATGATTAAAATAGTTTTAAAAGCACGGATATTATTGGGTTGATTTATAAATAAATCATTACTCTCTTATAACGTCACTCATATATATATATATATATATATATATATGATTGAAAACTATAAAATTAATTGAATATTTTTATTTAAATTAAATCTTGCTGTCGATCAATGAGAATTATTAGAATGATTTAAATTTTGATAGGATCCTTTGGGAAAATCTAATTATCGAAATTCAATATTGCAACGTCAATATCAAAATAGAAATAACTTCGAAATAATAATAGGTCTTTAGGTAAATAGGAAGGGCGTAGAAGACGTTAATAAAAAAAAATGATCTCGTTCGAACAAGTAACACAGTATACTGTTGGTATCCAATTGGAGAGCGTGGTTAAATTCGCGACAAAGCCTCGGAAGCTCGTACCATTAATTTTCCAGGACTCTCTCGGTAGTTTGGTAAAGGAACAATTCATCCGCGTTCCACTATTCGTAGACGTACACGGTAAAAGCATTCCAAACCTGGCGTACAATCTCCGCGTCAACTTTTTATTTTCACGGCGATCCTCGAATTTACGCGATCCATTCGTACTACGAGTTCTAATTCGGAGCTATACTAGCAATTCCCCAAACCCTCTTTCTCCCATCTTCCCTCTCTCTCTCTCTCTCTCTCTCTCTCTCTCTCTCTCTCTCTCTCTTTCTTTCTTTTTGTTCGCGTGACATTTTTCGGTCCGATACTAAAACGTAACTCAGAGTTTAGTGTAGAATCCGAAGCTAACAGTCTTCGATAACAAACTTTCCCTGGCGTCGATCCACGCTCGTTCAAGTAGATACGCGTATGGATGGAACGGGAAAGTATTGGTATTACATATATGTGTATATATATATATATATATATATATATATATATGCACTCATGTGTGTGTGTGTGTGTGTGTGTGTGTATACGCGCGTATAGGTAGACAGGAATGTTTTCCATTTGGTGGACAACGTTACCTATATGCTACGGTCTCCTACCTCCGAGACACGATTATCGATTATGAAATTGCAGCGGATAAAGCGAACGAGAGTCCATCGGCTTTATTCGAGATCAGCTTTTGTGTGCGTGTTTGCGTGTTCGCCTATTCGTGTAGATGCGTTGGTTGGTTTTCCGATTATCCGATGGCTTATTCTCATCTCTCTTTTTCTTTTTCTTTTATACCGTGGAAACTATCTCTGTCAATTTCCCTACTCGCATGTTCGTCATACCGTTCTCTGTCTCCTTTTCGTCACCCTTTCATTATCTTCCGTCTCTCTCTCTCTCTCTCTCTCTATGCTTCTATCTTCTGCAATCTCCTTTTATCGTTCTTTTCCATCCATCCATCCATCGTTTATATCTTTGGAAACGCGATTTTCATCTTTCTGTCTCTCTCTCTCTTTCTCTATCCCTCTTTCTCACCTTCCTCGTGTCACCTGCTTCCATTTCCGATAATTACAAATCAAAGTCGTGCATTATCCCATATTGGCAGCCATTATTATTTCATTGTTCGTGAAATATCCGAAAAAAGAGGTTTAACTTAAATTTTTCCATATCCCTTTCTGAAATCTTCTTATCGACTTTCACGAAAATAGATCGTTGTGTTTCTATGCGATCGTGTCTATTAAAGTTTGATGCATCTACGATTGCTTTGAATTTTTTCTAAGAGTTAAAAGGAACTGATTTGGATATCTACTTTTGAATTTTTCCTTCGAAAAATTTTTAGAAGGAATATAGACACCTTCACGACACCCGACCTCCCCCCGCCATCTTTCCTTCCTTCTATTCAATATATGAACTAAAATAAAATTATTTAATTTGTTCATCTCGATTCTAATCTCTTCGGATTTTAATTAACGAGAAAGAATATATGTCTGTGTATATACTTTAATGTAGGTATAAGTTAATTATAAGTTTTAACAGTTGGTCATATATATATATATATATATATATATATATTCAATGATTTGCTTAATTAATTAAAAAAGATTTTCGACGATTATAAATCATAACACGTTTTAATATTTTTTCCCCATTTCGAATAGAAATAATAATTCCTAAAGTGATGGTTATAATGATGGTGGTGGGTATTTATCAACTATGTACCGAGGTTAAAAAAGAAATAGAAATTCTTTACACGAATGTAAGAGGCTCAAGGGAACAGAAAGTTCGTCGGACTTTTTATCGCTGGATTTTCAAAGCTGAC
This sequence comes from Vespa velutina, assembly GCF_912470025.1. NCBI lineage: Eukaryota > Metazoa > Arthropoda > Insecta > Hymenoptera > Vespidae > Vespa > Vespa velutina. The sequence continues at coordinate 10,386,485 of NC_062190.1, read as the reverse complement.
CTTCGAAGTTTTCGGGTTATAGAACGCGAACGTTTACGAGGTTAGTCGCGTACTCACTTTATTCGGTTATAAACGAGTAGCTCGGCTATCTCTCGTCCCAGCCTGGAATATAAAGTTTCGACGAAGACCAACACCTTTGGATCTATCCTCAATCGTGCCTCGCTCCTGTGATCCGGCGCCGAAGGCAGTCTCGTCGCACCCCTCAATGTGGAACATCTTATCGAGGGTTCGGGTCTGGTATCTCGATGTATCAAACTGAAAAAAAAAAGAAAAAAAAAAAAAAAAAAAAAAAAAAAAAAAAGAGAAAAATAAAGAAATTGAATTATTCCCTTGAAAAATGAAATTAGATATCGTGTAAAAAATTATCCGTAGAAAAATATTATTGATTTAATGATTATACGTTCAGGATGATTATTATTATTATTATTATTTTATATTTATCTGAAAGATCTTAAAATATAATTTTCAATCGCGAATCTTATTGCGAGATACGAACGATCGTATTTTCGTGAGAGTATGGAAATTAATATTTAACGAAAAGCGAAGCGATACTTTTATATGTACAAAAAAAAAAAAAAAAAAGAAAAGAAAAAAAAAAAGATATAAGAAAGAAATAAAAAGAGGAAGATAAGTGAACGGTTTTTAATTGAATTGGACGACTTAAAGGATTTATTAAACGAATTTTTATCATCGCAATCGTCCCTTTTAACGAGAAATTTTCCAAGTACGTAATGCGTTGATTCTTTCGAGTCCTTCTAAAAATCCTTTTTCTACAATCTTCAATATTGTAAAGTAAGTACACGAGTTGTGCAACGACGTGATATAACCCGTGTTATATGACTATGGGAAAATGGAAGAGAGAGATAGAAATAGAGATAAATAGATAGGTAAGTAGAGAGAGAGAGAGAGAGAGAGAGAAAAGGAAAAGGAAAAAAAATATTTCTTAGTGTGCTCAACGTCGTCTTTTCAGTATCGAAAGTATCCCTGGATAGTCCTTTAACGTCGATGCCAAGACTGTCCTTTCGAGAAGCCATTAACTTTGACTCCTTTTTCTCATCCACATCGACGTTTCAGACATCGAAAAAAAACAAAAAAAAAAAAAAACCTATCTATTCAATTCTCTAAATTCAGCTCTCTAATATACATATACAGGATAAACCAAAAGTTACTAAAAGATTTGAAAAATCAATTACTTTTTTTCGAAACTTTTTAGACTCGAGAAATTTCTCTCTCTCTCTCTCTCTCTCTCTCTCTCTTTTAGATTATAAAATCATAAGATTAAGAACTTCATAAATAATTTGAAATAAGATTAATCTCTCTCTCTCTCTCTCCCTTTCTCTCTCTCTATATATATATATATATATAAAGAAACGAAAAAAATATCTTGATAGTGTAATTGATTTTTACAATTATATAAAAACTTTTGTGTCATCCTGTATTCATCAAAAAATTATAAATAGGCATACGTGCGTTAAATATTTATACACTTTCGCGTATTACGAAAATTTTAATATTACTAAGTAGCCCTTTCGAGAAGTTATGAAGAATGAAAAATATTCGCGTGCATTTCGAGTTGTTTTCATTCTAATCGAGTAAATATATCGTGAGTCAACGAGAACGAGTAGTAGATTCGAATTGATTTCGTCCGACAAACAATCGACAATAAATGCATTGTCACGCAAACGTAAAACAGGAAAATACAAATTGATAATTAAGATATTCTTGATGATATCTTTGAAATTATTATTACGGTATAAAAAAATTTGCAAAATTTGATTTTTACACGATTTTCTTTTTTCTTATTTCTTTCGCTCTTTCCTTATCCATCTTTATTTCACAATTAAATTTGTATTTTTTATTATATAATTAAAGTGAAATTGTTATTATTATTATTATTATTATTATTATTTTTTTTTTTTTTTTTTCTTTTTTTTCTTTTCGTCGACCCAAGGACTAATACACGCGATGGATGACGCGTTAACATCGTTATTAAATAGACGACGGAAATTTATGCGAATTCGTGGAATTATAATTTCGTTGGATATGCAAATACGTGACTCATAAAGAGCAGAATAATCGACACTACATTTACGTACTTTATCGGTAGCGATAAAGTCCCATACGGAAATGTTGCTTGTGAATTATGCGTATCTCGGAATCGATTAATCGTTTTTTAATAATTACATTTCATATATCTACTATATATAAAATATAAATATATGTGTGTGAGTGTGTGCTTATATATATATATATATATATATATATATATATATATATACACATTTATCTCTATGTATTTTTCGAAAATAGTAATAAAAAAAGAATGGAAAAGAGAAAAAAAAAATACCCCCGTATCGTAAGTCAAACAGGCAAACTATTATTCTATTAAGTAATTTAGAGTTATGTTTAAATTCCACGCGTGTATTTTAACTCTAATCAACGAACACACAAGGATAAAAGGCAAATGGTTTTCGCGTAACGTTGCTGGAATATCTTTCACGGAAATACGAATTATCCCTTAGAGAGATTTTTACGTTTTTCTTGATTAAAATTTCATTATCGATTAGTCGCGTTTGGGGATTGGAGGATGGTGTTCATAAATTTCTATGCGATGGTAGAGAATAGCAGGAGCTCGCTGGTTATTAATTCTATATTGATGACGGCTAGAATATATCATTTAAATTAGACTTCCAAATGAGTTTGCTTGCCACTGGAGCTTCAACTTTTTATAAGGCACCCTTTTTCTTTTACTCACTCCCTCTCTCTCTCTCTCTCTCTCTCTTTCTCTTTTCCTCCCTTCCACGTGTCCACGAAATTCACAATTCATTAGAAAAAATATCATGAAGTAATTGGACCGCTTGGATTCGACGACCGATTCGGTTTTAAATAAAAGATATCCATCAAGGAGATTCATCGTTGTTCTATATTGAAGATCAGATCAGGAAATTAAAAGGTGTACTTAAAGGGAACACCAAAGCGCATGTGTCTGGTAAACGAGAGGAAGTAGTTCTCGAAGCTTGAATTACTCGTATACGTGCCACGTGGCATGTCCGTGTATATGCTTTCAATGTTGCAGGTACGTCAGGTAATCTCGTCCGAGAGAGATACACGCCCATCTCTCTCTCTCTCTCACACACATACACACACACACACACACACATATACTCATATACCCCTCTATCTAACTCTGGGCCATGCCTGGAAGCTCGAAGTAAGCCTATTAACGCGCGTCCTTATTAGAGGATGTCATTTGACCCAAATACCAGTTTCCCCATTGGCCAAGGGACTCGCGTACCGAAACATATCCTTAATACGAATTTACGATGACTGAGTGTCTCTCTCTCTCTCTCTCTCTATCTTTCTCTCTCTCTCTCTATCTTTCTCTCTCTCTCTCTCTTTCTCTCTGAATCTCATTTACTCGGTCTATAGTCTTGAAAGTACTCAAAGTACCGTCATTAACTCTCTGTAACTCTTTGATGAAACTCGACCTTACGAGTACAACGAAACAAGCGGTTTACCACCGTCTTTATCCTTTGAACATTATATTCTATTAAAAGAAAGAAAAAAAAAAAAAAAAAAAAAAAAAAAAAAAAGAAAAAAAAAAGAAAGAAAAAGAAAAAAGAAAAGTCGGAAATTATTTAAGACGTCACTTTCAAGTGCCATTATCCTATTCTCAGTGAACGCCAATAATAAATACCGATACGATTTAATAAAAAGATCGTCGATGTTCTTCGTTTAACGAGAATCTCGAGTCTTCGTCCATTCGACACTTCCACGAAGATTTTTATGATCGGTCTCGTTCATACTGTGACCACTCCCTCTATCCCTTTTCTTTTTCTTTTTACTTATCTCTTAGGTGTGTGTGAGAGAAAGAGAGAGACAGAGAGAGAGAGAGACAGAGAGAGAGAGAGAACTTGGAGAAGCTATTTTTATAAAATTATGTCGTCAGTAGAAAACGACAAGAGAGCTTTAAAGAAGTCGCAAATGGACAGAGAACGGGGTTGGGGAATAGGTTGGGGGTGGAAAGAGGTGAGATAGGAGAGATATTGGAGAAGTAAAGAGGAGGGCGAATAGGGGAGGGGGGAAGGTAAAGGGAGTTTAGACGGCCATATCTCGAGTTCCCATCAGGTACGCGGTCTTCCAAGCTTCTCTCAACGCGTAGCTCTCGAATAGACGTATAGGCGTCTCTCTCGCGAGACGGGGAAAAGCTTGTAACGAGACTTTTAGTACCGTCTGACGCTAATAAACGCGACGAAAGGATATCCCGACCAACCTACCTATCGACCTACCTACCTACCTACCTACCTACCTACCTACCTACCTACCCACCTACCTCCTACCTATCTATCTATCTATCTATCTATCTACCAGCTATCTACCATCACACCGAGGAAAGTAATTTTAGATTATGATGCCATTGTCGCCTATCGACGCCCGATTGAATTACATCGAGAATTGCCCCGAATATGGCGGCGGTTGTAAGAGAAAGCCTTGAAGGGAAGAGCCTTGAATTGAAATAGCCAAGGAAAGAAAAAGATAGAAGGAGAGAGAGAGAGAAAGAGAGGGACAGGGGAAATAAGATAGAAGGCTAGGACAGCTTGAATTACCAGCTGTTCGCGTAAAAGTGTCTTCTAATTTTTTCAAGGATAATCAAGTTATATTCGAAAGTGTCTTAGAGATATCCCCCTCCCCAACTCCTCCTCATCCTCTTCCTCCTTCTCCTACTCTGCTTTTATCTTCCATTTACTCAGACACACCAAGGACTATCGTTTTCTTCGATAATCGTTCGTCCGATCGTTTTTCTTGTATCAGAAGAAAGAGAAAAGGAATGGAAAAAAAAAAGAAAGAAAAAAAAATTTGTTCGAAGTCAAAGTACTTATCGATTTAAGTAACTTAAGTAACTTAATTATTCCCACGAGTAAGTACTTGGATATTTCATTGTTTCTTATCGCTAAAGAGTTGGAACAACGTTTTTCGTTATTTCGAAAGTAAATGCATCAGTATTATCTAGAATATTAAATGAACAAAAATAGAAAAAAAAAAATAAAAGAAAAAAAAAAAAAGAAAAAAGAAACAGAAATCGATTAGACTCTAACGTTACGCCACGAAGTACTTGAACTACGTATAGTAGTTTTCTTCTAATTACATGACGATTAGACAGGATTCCTGATGAACGTCGAACGATTATTGGATCCGATCACCGCGAAGAGGTAAACCAAGTACGCATTTAATTAGTTCCTTCGATCTTCGATCGGTCGAACCACCACCTCCATTTCCTACTACAGAGCACTGCTCTAACTATTAACGGTACTAATACTACCGCACTATGGACTACCGCTTCTACTGATAGGTACACGTAACATCGATGAGATCGCTAATTAATCGTCTTTAACTTCATTGCCGCTTATTACTCTAATTAACGAAATAATTTTTGATAGTCAAGAAGCCGAGGGAGAGAAAAATAATAATAAAAAAAAGAAAAAAAAAAATATATATATATATATATACGTATATATCGATGGGTATAACGTGTAATAAACGATTAAGAATAGTTTCTATCAATTATTATTATTATTATTATTATCTTTTTATTTATTTATTTGAAAAAATAAATCAATATAAATTCGTTCGAAGATTATTAATTAAGCAAAGGATAATTATTAATATTGAAAATGTCTTTGGTAATATTACGTTTGAAGAATATATCCTATCAAAGTGCGTGGTAAGTCAGCTGTTCAACGGTAAGAGAAGTAACCCTTCCCTCTCTCCCTACCTCCCGCCCTCCCATAGTCACTCACTCCCGACGTGCATACTTTCTCGTTACGGCCACGAGAGAATTCCTCCTCCGCTTGGAATGGCTCCGCTAATGAATTCTAATTGCTACTTTCGCGTACTGCGCGAGCGAGGAACGCTTTGTGTCCCTTTTCCTCCTCTCTTTCTTTCGTCCCTCCCCATCAAACAACCAGACTAACCCCTTCTCCACGGGTAACACGAGAAGTAGATTCGTCCGGTCGCATTGTGACTTCGTGACTTCTAACGCGAATAGAATTCGCTCGTACGTTTACAATACGAGCTGTGGTCGTCGATCGAACGAATCTACTCGATGAATCAATGAAGAGATAATCTATTTCATTTGTCCTATTATTTTTTTCTACTAATGCACGTAACATGATACAAGCTTGATGATCGTGAGAATGTATACTCCGATATGAAATGACATTCTAAATTTGATTCGATCTATTGATCTCATATTTTCTCTCTCTCTTTTTATTTTTTTTTTTCCTTTCTCTTTTTGTTTAATAATGAATAATGTGGAATTCTTCTCTTAAAATTATCGCCTACAAAGATACAATAAATTGTAAATCTCAAAATAATTATTCCTGAATTATTCATTAAGTATTCGGAGATACAACGAATAACTCATATTTCGTTCTAATTAATTAGATTATTTTAACATCTTTTTATATTTGCTTGCATATATATATATAAAGAGAAAGAGAGAGATACGAGAATTTTATTGATCTTTCGAAAAATCATTTTGAGAAATTTGTCGGAATAAGAGATAACGTTGAAGTTATTAATTACACTATTAAATACTCCCTGAAATTGTATGACGATGGAGAAAGAAAAAAGAAAGAAAGCAAAAAAAAAAAAAAAAGGAAACAAAAAAAAAAAAGAAAAGAAAAGGAAAAACAAAGAAAACGAAGATAAAGAAAATTACTTTTGAACGGTACGAATAAAATTTTTCGATTAGATGCCGTCACGCATTTGGAGCTATGGCGGGGCACACATCCTATTCGCAATCCCTGAAATATAAGTTCAACGCGTATTTCATGCAATAACATTTGTAGCTCGTTCGTCGAAGGAAACATCATCATACACGACGTAAATAAGTACATATAAAATATATACGTAAATATATAAATATGTACATATATATATATATATATACATATATATCGTATATATGTACATGGATAGAGCGGTATGTCACGACGTTACATTCCTGACTGAAAAAGTCGTTCTAACACGCGAACCTTCATTGCGTTTGTTGTAACAAAAAAAAAAAAAAAAAAAAAAAAAAAAAAAGAAAAAGAAAAAAAAAAGCTCTTGGAGAGAGAAAGAGAAACACAGAGAAAGAGAGTTAGCGGTTTAAAACTCGTCTCGCATGAAACCCTTTAAATGCACACCCCCGATCGTCGCCCTTGTCCCTCCGCTCTCCTTGTCTCTTGCCTTATTCTCTTTTTTTTTTTTCGCACCAATTCGTTTTCCTTCTTATCTATCTTTATTCCCTTTCTATATCTCGCGTGTGCAAAAATAAGTGTCATAAAGGAATACGTAGATAAGGGTGTAGACACGCATTTGCACGAACCAAGAACAAAATCGAAAAAGAAAAAAGCCTGATAAAGTTTATTATGTATACAGAGATGTACACGCGTACACGCGTACGTATATATACACTCACACGCATATATACGTACACATAGATACATAGTAGTACTACACATGCATGTAATATATAGAGTCTCTAATAGAATTATATCAAAGTAAAGGATAACGAAAATGATAGTGATCTTACAACACTATATATCTCTCTTTATTTTTTTCTCTCATTTAGAAAATTTCACGATTATTTTCTAATTAGGAACAATATTGCGAAATACTTTCTGTCATCGAATGACGTTACATCGAAATCCGATGTAATCTTGAAGACTTTATAATGTCGCGTTCAACGATCCGACTATATATATATATATATATATATATATATATATATATTTCGAGCAGAACGAAATCGAATCGCAGTGAGATAGGATAGTGGACATCAATAGGAAAAGAGAGACTTCCTCTTTTTCACTTTTTCTCTCTCTTTCTCTTTATCTTTCTTTCATACTCTTTAGATCCTTGCTAGTCTCTTGGTCGTCGATAAAGTCGAATCGAACCTGCCTGCGTTCCGCCTCATTTCATTCACGAGTAATTCGAATGGCTGAGCGAAGCTGTGCCCCGCCGAATAACTCGATCTTTTATCGAATAATTGGATTTTCTGTTCCGATAATGGAATCCCACGTGGGTATAAAATAAATGCGGTCGCGCACGTACGCTCGCGCGCACTACAGTCCTCGATACATTTCGATTTCGTTCCTTCGATACATTTTACGAACGCACGACACCGTGTCCAATCATCGTTTCCGGAGTACCGGTTGGCTAATGAAATTACTTTTGCTTTTCGCTAAGCGAATCGGTTCGATCGCGTACATACGAAAATCCACCGGCTGAGTTTTCCCGTCGTTGATTTAGACGGGTCAGCGAATCGACATTTTTATTAAACTTCGAGAGGCGTTAAGGTTTCGGGTCAGCACACGTAACGCGATATTAACGACGAGATATCGAATACGATCGGTTTTTTTATTTTTCTTTTCCCTTTCTTTTTTTTTTTTTGTGTTTTCTTTTTTTCTTTTTTTCCCCCCTCCCTTAATCGAATCACGACGCGTATCGAAAAATCATAATAATTTTCCTCGCGAACGGATTCATATAGTGCGTTTTTCTTGCTGCTTAAAGGAAAAGAAAGGAAAAGAAGACAAAAAAAAAAAAAAAAAAAAAAAGAAAAAAAAAAGAAAGAAACGTGTTCCGCACGAGTTGAAAAGAAGTAATATCGATCATGTCTCGTTACTCGCTACTAATCGAGTTGAATTTTCTACGTTCCGTAACTCCGTACAACAACCACCGCGCCGTGCCCCCGTTTGATCGGCGCGTTTGCTCTATTTTTGTTTTTTTCTTTCCTTCTCTTTTTATGTATTATTTTTTTTTCTCGTTTATCGTTTTATTTTTTCTTCTCTCTATCTCTTTCTCTCTCTCTCTCTCTCTCTCTCTCTATCTATCTATCTATCTATCTCTCTCTTTTCCTCATGCACTGAGAGCAACGTCTGCATTTCGTTCAAAGAATCGCATTCTCGGTCTCTTGTCAGAGAGCAAACGGAGAAACGAGCGGCACGCAGCAGTAAATTGCTTCGGCGGTTTTTCCATCGTGATCGCGAGCAGGAAAAGGACGAAAAACGTTGCCTAGGAAGAGAAAGAGGGAAGGGTGGAAATTCGTTTTGCCAACTGTTACAGGAGAGGGATGGAAAAGAAGGGAGAAAGAGAAAGAGAAAGAGAGAGAGAGAGAGAGAGAAAGAGATAGGGTGAACGGTGGGTGAAAATGGAGGGAATACGCTGCTGTCTACTCGCTCCTAGTAGACACGAAGAGAGGAAGAAAAAGAGAATGCGAGAGAGAGAGAGAGAGAGAAATAGAGATAGAGATAGAGAAAGAGGAAAACGAGAAATCGGTCCTCGTCGCACCGCTACGTGAATTTCCACCCCCTTTTCGCTCCCGTTGATTGAGTGGTGGGCTATACTGTGGGTGGGTCGGTGGAAGGTGGAACGCTATCAGAGAGGGCGCCGAGCTTCCGGCAATTTACGGACGTCCGGCGAAACTGATTTCGAGGCGACAGAAATTACTTCTTCAGGAAGTCGTGGAAGGTTCGATCTCCAGCAGCATCCTCTTTTCTATCCTTTTTTTTTCTCTTTCTTTTTTTTTCTCTCTTTTTCTTTTTTTTTTTTTTTTCTTCTCTTTTAACTTTCCTTTCTTCCCTATCTATCTGTCCGTCCCCTTTTTCTCGAAACTTCCTTACATTTTTCTTTCCTTTATTTCAACTACGTTCTCCCTTTTCTACGAAGGCCTTTCCTTTTGTCTTGGTGTCTTGTCTACGAGGTGTCGTAAAAGCTGTTAACGTCCAACCGAGTTTGGTCCATCTGAAACGAAATCGACGCGGAAATCGAAGTTTGTCTTCTTCGCGCGTCTCTCGCGAGAACTCTATAGATATCTCTATTTATCTATCTATCTATCTTAGTTTTCTTACATTTTCGGTAGAATTTCCTTTTAAAAGAAAATATTTATTCGATTCTCGTTTTCTCTCTCTCTCTCTCTCTCTCTTTATATATATATATATATATATTCCTTCTCGCTTTGATAAAGTACAGAAATACAAGTGACTATGAAAGGTCGTTGATGAAAATATCGCGAGGAGTACACTCGAATAATCTCGTACTGTTGTTTCGCTTACGGTAATACTCTACTAAGAAAACATAATATATATATATATATATATATATATATATATATATATATATATATATATATATATATAACTGAGGGTTAAGTGACTGAATCAGAGACAAAAGATTGCAACCATTTCTTTCCTTTAAGTGCTCGTAAGACTGATATATGTGAGAACATAAACAAGCACAATGTAGCTATGTCATTCTCCCTTTCTTTTTCTCTCTCTCTCTCTTTCTTTCTCCCTTCAGTGTGGCTTTCAGAATGGCTGCCAAATGTAATTGAACGAAATAAACGTTGCAGCGAAATGCTTTCACTTCGTTAGGTCGCATTAGCTGGCACCGCCTTTCATCCATTCGTTTTCCATCCTTTCGTGATGTAGTAAGATAGTCCTTTAAATAATCGATCGCGATATTTGAAAGTTTATCGAGATATACTCGAGATAATTCTATACGAGATAATAATTCGTATCATTTTTTTTTTAAGTATAGTTCTCTGAAAGAGAAAGATATATATATATATATATATATATATATATATATATAAAGGGGGAGGGGGAGGGGAAAGCCATTCTTATATTTCATACGTCACAAACGTTCGAAATTGTTGGTATGCTTCTCGATTAATACGACTCAATAATTCGATAGAGTTTTAAGTAATTCGAGTCGAAGATAAACATATATGTAGCATTAAAAATAAATGAGATAACGAAAGCCCATGCTTTGTTCGTTTGATAGTAGTACGTTTAAAACGACGCGATAGCTTTTAATTCGCGCGGTGTATTAATTAAAGAGCGGCTTTTATTGTTATCGATAGATCGATCTAAAACATACATACGTACACATACATATATACATACATTGATATAGATATATACTTGAATCGATGTGCGTGGGATAAAATTGCTGGGGGAAAGTAGAAAGAGAGAGAGAGAGAGAGAGAGAGAGAGAGAGAGAGAGAAAAAGAGAGAGAGAATAAGAGAGAAAGAGTAGTTGTAGAGTTAAAAAGAGAGATGGAAATACGTGCTTGCGAGCCATTCGAACGGTTCGTTAGCACGAGCGAGTAAACGCTTACGTTACGTGCACGTACGATTAGTAGTAAGGACTGCACGCAGCCGCGGCAAACTGCAATATTTTCCGAGAACTAAGGCTATCATAATTACTCCCTGGCATACGTAAAATAAATGAGGACTTCCATAAATTCGTAGTAAAAATGATACGACGTTTATCTCACCTCCCTCTCTCTCTCTCTCTCTCTCTCTCTCTCTCTCTTTCTCTCTTTCTCTCTCTTTCTCTATTTATCTATCTCTCTTTCTCTCTCTTTCCCTATTTATCTATCTCTCTTTCTCTCTCTCTCTCTCTCTCTCTCTTTCTTTTCTACACGCACACTCGCGCCCATCCATACCCACACCCACACAAATTCTCGTCGTACAATTACGTAAAGCAGCAGAAAGCAGTTATGCATATATTATGCTCTTTCGGAAGTTATAGCAAGAACATTTCGGTTGGTGCATGGCCCAACCGAAAGCGTTCCGCGAAATTTATTTCGAAATATTCCTAAAATATAACTTTAATTTATCTCTCTGTTTCTCTGTTTCTTCTTTTAGTCCTCTTATTTTTCCAGCTAACGAAAATACTCGAGTGATATTAAAGATTAGAAATTGCATATCGGCGTTACGGTGTAAAATATGAAAAAAAACAGAGAAAAAAGATAAAGAGAAATGGATGAAGGAATCGAGTAAACTTTGTTATTATTATTATTATCATTATTATCATTATTATTATTATTATTATTATTATTATTCGATTATCATATGCTAGAGGTATCAAAGTCAACGTAATTAATGGTATCAACAAAGCAAACGTCGTGTTGGAATGCCAGCTATTTCTAAGACTATGACGATTATATGTATGTATATTTCCGTTGTGTACCCTACCTACATATTCATATATATATATATATATATATATATATATATATGTGTGTGTATTTATGTATGTTTGTATGTATATAGACAGAGCGTAAATTCGAGTGCACGTCGTCAAGACAATTAGCCGAAAACGGTTCTCTAATGACGTACCAGTGGCTGAGCGAATTTGGATAGTAAAATTCCGTGGTAACGCTTTACCCCTTGATCTTCGTATCGTCTCCCTACCGATATGGTGGTTGCTTTAGCGTGATTATTCGCGCGAGTAATACGCGTTAATTTGTGAACGTTAAGGGGGATATTCCACATCACTTAGATATAGTATATCCCGTATCGGTTACCTAGAAGAACATCAAACGTTTAGTCGATTGAATATATTAATTTTCAAAATTGACGACATAAATAAATAAATAAAATATATATAATATATATATACATGTCTATGTACGTATATAGACATGTAAATATACGAATGAGAAATCTTATTAATTTTAAATCAAAAAGGAAAAGAAGAGAAGAGAAGAAAAGGGGAAGTGGACGTGTGGATTTGTTTATGATAGAGTACGAGTACGGGTTCTTTAAAGTAGGTATTGCAAGGTTTCATGACGATCAGCCGAATGTAATTCTTTTCGACGTTAATCCGCTTGCAGGGTCGCGGAAAAGAAGCTTACGACAATATCACGTACACTGAAAACGTCCACCGATCGTTAAGCGAAGGATTAAGGAGTACATCGCTATCGGTCTCCGTACGTTTTGACTTTATTATTCCGATTATCGATCTCTCATGGAAAACCGTATCGGTGATCGGTGGATTTTGCTCTTCTTTATCCTTTTCGTTCTTCTCTATTTCTCTTTCTTTTTTTCTCTCTCTCTTTCTCTCTCTGAGACGCATACATACATACATACACACGCGCGTATTCTATCTATCTCTATCTCTCTCTCTCTTTCTCTCTCTCTCTCTCTTTTTCTCGTTGACTCGTTTGGTCGATGCAAATGAGATTTTGAAGCTCGTAACGAAATCGTTTTATCTTCGTATTCATCCAATTTGAATAATACTGAAAAGCCGCGATATTCGATAGGTACTATTATCGTGATCCGAAAGTGTAACAAAACGATACGGTGGAAAATTCAACGTAGACCCGAACGACTTTTGCCCTCTTCCCTTCTTCCGCCGTCATTCCTCTTCCTTTTCCATATCGTATATATCCACCTATACAACGACTTCGTTAAAATAGTTTCGTTTTAACGGAGATAGAATATAAAAATCGGGACGGATTACAAAAGGAATCTTCTTTTTTTCTTTTTCCAAGAAAAAAAAAGGAAAAAAGAAACAAAAAAAAAAAAAAGAGAGAAAGTACAAAGACCAGCGTACTTACGAAAGGAAGAAAATTTTCAACCTTGACACGGAGGAGTCAAAACGATATATAGGTTAATACACGAGAGGATGACAACGTCAGAATTACAAGAGTTTCTAACCCCCGTAAGCAAGCGACTATATAGAGCTGATAAACGGGACACTTCGGTCACGTCGATAATGCAAAGTCGTGCTTGAAAACGCGAAAGAGGCCTGGCTTATCGGTGGAAAAGCCCTCTCGATGTGCCTCGATATCGTTCGTGTTTACATCGATAAGTACTTGAACGATCATACGCGTAGCGTGTTGCCAGCTAGAATAGTGTGTAGTGCTCCTTGAATTTCTGCGAGAAATTAAGCTGGCCCTTCGTTTCTGCAGGACTATATGGACGAAAAAAAAAAGCAAAAAAAAAAAAAAAGAGAGAGAGAGAGAACGATTACATTCTCGATCGATTTTTCTCTTCATTTTGAAAGAGACAAATGAAAAAAAAAAGGACAAACAAAGAGGAAAAAAAAAAAAAAAGAAAAAAGAAAAACAAAAGGAAAAGCTCGTGATTTAACGACGAAATAATATATATACGTAAGTAAGTACACGTATGCACGTATGCATTCTCAAAGTAAGTAGATACTTTTGTTTCAGGGCTTAACAATGTTATTTGTTTAAAATAAAGGAGAAGAAAAAAAAAAAAGAAAAGAAAGGAAAAGAAAAAAAAACGAAGAAAAAGGAAAGGAAGGAAATAAAAGAAGAGAAAAAAAAAATTCCTCTGTGTTACGAAGGGAAACGAGGAGAATTCGAGAACAATTTCAAAGTTAAAGTTTCAAGAGGAAGAGAAAGAGAGAGAGAAAGAGAGAGAGAGAGAGAGAGAGAGAGAGAGAGAGTCGACTTCGCTCGATACAGTGTCCCATTGAAAATGGCATGCTTTTATCCAAGACACAAAAGACTACAAAAATAGCGAGCGCACGCGAAGCGGTCCATCAACGAAAAGCCCTTTTCTGAAATCATTTACGAGAAGTCGATGCAGGTAGAAAAGGGAAACATAGAGAAGAGAGGAGAGAAAAGGAGAGAAGGATAGGCAGGTTGGGGAAGGGGGGAGTGAAGGTGCAGCTGAAGGTGGAGATGGAGGAGGTTTTAAAGGCGTTCTTCTTCGCGCACTTCACCCACATTTTTCCTCGTCCGCCGCCGAGTGGCTTCTCTCTACGTGACACACAGTACATGCATACACGCATACATACATACATACATACATACATACGTATATGCATACATCCATATGTACATACATGCATACATACATAGATACGAAAAACTTTATCGCAAATAAAGAAAAAAGAAAAGAGATAAAGAAAGAACGGATGAAAGAGACAGACAGAAAAATCGCAATACAGAGAAAGAGAGGGAGAGAGAGAGAGAGAGAGAGAGAGAGAGACACAGTATAATCGCAATGTCATCGTGGAAAAAAAAGGGCAAAACTACTACTTCCTCTCTTTGTCCTCGAGGTTTCTCTCTATCACACCCTATACATACGATCGTTGCTATAGAAAGGCATTCTATATTTGACGCTTGAAAAAAGATTTTCGCAACCTGAATGCAAATATGTTGGATAAGATTAAAGTGACTCGTTGACAATAATTGAATTTCTAATTTAAAAAAAAAAAAAAGAAAAAAAAAAAAGAAAAAGAAAAAGAAAAGAAAGATTAAAATTCGAATAAAAATGAAAAAAGAAAAACGAAAAACAATGCAATCTAATCGTAAGTGAGATGAACCCGTTCTCGTAGAGATACCTGTATACGAATTAGAGAATAACGTGGATGGCTTCTAACGTGGAGATGACTCTCGTGAGTTAAAGTACATAGAGATAGATACACACACACACACACAAACACACACGACACACACACATATATATATATATATACACATGTATCTAGCTGGGATAGAATCCTTATACATAGGAGTGATGAAGATTGAGTAGCGTATATACGTGAGAAAGAGGAAAAGGAAGAGAGAAGATCGAGATAAAGAGAGAAAGAGAGATGAAGAGAGAGAGAGAGAGAGAGAGAGAGAGAGAAAGAGAGAACGCGAGCGAGAGACAGAGAGAAAGAGATAGACTATATTCATCTATATCCAGGTGCAATCGTCCATTTGGGCACAAAGAATTATTGGCTTCCATTCTACTCTCGAGTTACCAAGCAGCATCTGTCCATCCACCGGTTTCCTTCCCTATTCCTGATTCTCTTTGCCAGTCCATTGGCAGTAACGCAGCATCAGCGATGGTAGGTAGCAGCATATCCCTTCGGTTAGTTCCGTTCTTCCCTCCCTTCCTCCCTCTTTACCAACCCTTCCTTCCTTTCGACCTTTCTACGAGCTCTCTACGTATATATTATATCTTGAACCATACCGTATATCAACTCCGTACAATTCGAAACCTTGCCCTTTTGTACGTAGATATCTTCTAGTTCTCTATCCGTTTCAGCCATCCTGCTACCGCCAATCCCTCTTCCTCTCTTCCTCACCATCCTCCTTTCTTATCCTTTCCCCACCCACCGGATAATCCGACACCCTTTCGATTTTACACATACACACACACACACACACAGACGTAAAGATCGTTTTTATCGTTGGAAGAACAGCCACGCGAACCCTTTGCCCTTTTTCTCGATTCATCACTTCCTACGTCGTTGTTGCTCGACAAAAAGTTTATCTGACTTGAGTTACGCGCGTCCACGAACGCATGCACGCACGCACGCACCCACACACACACACACACACACGGGCGTTCGCGGAGATTCTTAAAAAGAACATTCGAGCCAATGGAAAAGAAAAAAAAAAGAAGAGGGAAAAATAAAAAAAAAAAAAGAAAAAAATAAAAAAAAAATTGCACAACGCGACGCTACCGATTTTCTTATCTCTTCTATCTCTTCTATGTGTACAGGCCCGCAAATTTTTTTTTTTTTTTTTTTAAATGTGCCGTGCACTCCATTTACGAAATACAGAAAGAAAGAGAGAGAGACAGAGAGAGAGAGAGAGAGAGAGAGAGAGATAGTTGGATATCCTAAGTTCTCGAACGTTATCGGTGTCTGGGATCGTAGATAATGGGATTAGATTCTTGTTATCCGTAAAACGTAGACTTTTACCCTTCTTCCTTTTTCTCCTACCCCTTTTTTTTTTAGTAGTTCAACGCGTTGTTAAATTCTCGTTTGAAGTTACTCGTCCATCGATTTACCCTCCTCCTTCCTCCCACACTCACGTGTAAGTTTCTCTACTATTACCGTGTAAACGAAAATTCGATAATTTAAACGATCTTAAACGAGAAAACAGAAGATTCTTCTTATATCTTTTCCCTTTCCTCTAGTTTTCCCACAAAATCCCTTTTCCAGAGCCCTCATCACGAAAGGACATATCGTCTTTCGATATCGTAAGTTCGGATGAAAGCCAGGAACATCTTCCAGGAAAGAAAAGGGATAGAGATAGGTGGTATAGGGATAGAGGTATAGGGATAGGGGGACGACTTTACGAAAAATGAGTTTCCATCAAATTCATGATACGGAAGGGGTCAGTCCTTGTCCCTATATAGAATGAGATTTTTTTTTTTATAAACGAAATAAAGGGACGTAGGGCGGTATAGGAGGGACGATGGAGGATGGACGAAAAAAAGAGGGAATAAAACACACTTTTTATTTAAAAAACGTATTGAACATTTGCATCAATGTTTGAAATTCGTTCAATTTACAAATTTATTCGACGAGAGTTGATCGAAAAATTCATCTGAATTTTTCGAAAATTCAAGATAAACATTTGCGAAAATTTATGTATACGTGTATATATATATATTTGTATATGTGTCTGTATCTGTCTATCTGTCTGTCTGTCTGTCTGTCTGTGTGTGTGTGTGTGTGTGTGTAAGAGAGAAAGAGAGAGAGAGAGAGAGAGAAAGAGAAACATTTCCCTGTTTTGACAATACCTTTCCATCGTCGTAACCATAATCGGTAATGGCTTTCGAAAATAATAGTCGATGGGATTCAGAATGGTAGGTAGGTAGATCGTATTTTCTCGTTAAACCGTCCGTGCAATAAGTATTCGACAAACAACCCACTTCCTACGAACGTTCTATTCCTTTACTGGCCAAGAATATGGCCGTGTGTTTTGCGTTTAAGTCACGTAAATACAAATACGAAATCTCTTTCCTTCTCTCTCTCTCTCTCTCTCTCTCTCTCTCTCTCTCTTCTTCTCTGTTTCTTTTTCTTTGGATCGTTTTTTTTTTTAAATTGATAATAGTAAAAAAGAAATGTCATAGCCAAAACGTAAAATGTCCACTTGCGAGATATCCTGTGGCTCCATATTCTTTGTTCTGATTCACGACGAGCTACGCCATTCTTTCTTTTTCCATCTCTCTCTCTCTTTCTCTCTCTCTCTCTCTCTCTCTCTCTCTCTCTCTTTCTCTCTCTCTCTGTGCGTGTATGTGTGTCCGTGTAATTTTTTTTTTCTTTTTCTTTCGTCCTTTTCTTTTTTACATCCTTATCGAGTCACGAAACCCTTCTTTCCAATTCCGTTCACGTAGAAAAGGGTCGATTTGGCCACGGTATCTTCTGTCATCGACGTTTTTAGAAACATTCCCCAGGGGCAATGGCAACCTCTTTTAGCTTCGTTATCGGGCTCTGCTTCGTCTCACGGTTTTCTCTTTTCCATTTCTTCGTCATCTACTTCTCTCTCTCTCTCTCTCTCTCTATTTCTGGCTTACTTTTATACAAACTCGCAAACTGATCCTTATTTCATAGGTTGAATTAATTTGAAGGCGTGGCACGTTTAATCGTGCCTACGGCGTTCGCCACTTATTTTGTACGTGAGAGCAAACGGGTTAAATGGAACGTTTCTAGCGCGTGCCCATCTGTTTCTCTCTCTCTCTTTCTCTCTCTCTCTCTCTCTCTCTCTCTCTCTCTCTTTCTCTCTTTCTCTCTTTCTCTCTGTGTGTGCGTATATGCGCAAGCGAACACGCATTTAACTATGTATAAATATGTCTATAATTCTACGGTAGAGAAACGTAAAACAATCTACCCATCCACCCACACGCGTGCACACATACACAGCTACACACACGCATATGCACACACGCACACGCATATATAAACACGACGACGAGAGTATCCAATTCGATGGAAATGGTCGCCAAGCGAATTTTGCCAATTATAATTGGAATATCTATAAAGTTGGCACTCGCCGCCATCATTAGAGCGAAAACTTTGTTACAGTTTAAACCCTTAAGGGCAGAACAATTAAATCGAAGTTAGAATACACCTTTGAAGCAATTAAACGGCGAGTCGTGATCGGCCCAGGAAACTTCCTTCGTTCTCTATGCACGTAAGTAATAAGTAAAAGTACTTACTTACTTACTTATGTACTTACGTTCATCCTTTTTTTTTTCTTTTTTTTTTTTTACTTCGATAATAGACGATCGTGATAAATCGTTCTTGAATTATCTGTTTCGTCTGGATTTCTTTCTTTCTTTCTTTCTTTTTTTTTTTTTTTTTCTTTTTTTTACAAAGCAAAACTTTCAAAACAGGGCAAGATTGTTCTGACGTTTCGGGATGAATTGTTCGAAATTTTCGGGATTTTCGGGATTCAAAATCGGAATTTGAAAATTGAAATTTCGATAACCGTACGAAGACACGTCAAATTTCGTATAAATTATTGTCGTTTTTTTTTTTTTTTTTTTTTTTTTTTTTTTTTTTTTTTTTTTCTAATGAAACAAGGAATCGACGCGTGTAATCCGCGTAATTTTCGATCGAATAAACTGTCCGCCGTTTGTTCGCAACGGGGATGATTTTATTGCCTTCAATTCGATTAGCTTTTCGAGTAGAGACGGAGAGGGAGAAATCGTCGAGTGAAACGACCGACATAACGATCGTGTCGTTCGATTTGTTTGCATCAATGACAATGATGCTAAACGAAATATATTTCGAAAAGTAGTCGAAATTACTTTGCTATAATACCTTTCGCAATTTTCGAATTCTTAGTCGTTAGATCAGCAGCATCGCAATTATCGCGATTACGCGTTCTACCGATTTAAATTTATTTTCATTGATGCGTATATTTTAATTATGTAATGGTTACCTCAATAGCATAATAATTGGAATATAATAATATCGGTTTATAACAAAACAAACCATGGATTTAGATTTTCTCTAATTGTTTTTGTTTCGTTAGACGAGTAATCATCAGCGCAAAACGTATATACAATATGAAAAATATCGGACTATCTTTTGCAATATCTTGTTAGCGCAACAATATGAAATGCTATATATATATAATATAAATATAATATAATTGTATATATATATATATACAATTATATTTGACTATGTACATGTATAGGAATTCCTGGAATGGTACATTCACAATATGATATAATTTAAATTCACTTTAATACGAGGGAATTTAATTACGATAGGATACGATACATACGTACGCGTTAATCCGTGATTGTTGTTCTCGATTTTGTCCGTAGTTCACAAGCTGAATTCATTTAGGCCATTTTATTTACAATTTATATATTTATGTGCCATAGGGTTTTTATCGCCTATTTCCGATATATATATATATATATATATATATATATATATATATATATATATAAACGAAATAACGTTGATTCGAATGTTCTTCGGTCTTTCGATGGAAAAAAAAAAAAAAAAAGAAAAAAGAAGAAAAAATAGGAAAAGAAAAAAAAACAAAAGAGAGAGAGAGAGAGAGAGAGAGAGAGAGAGAGAGAGAAAGAAAGAAATACCGCATCCTATATTTCAGTGATGTCAGAAGAGAAACGTCCGTGATATCGTAGAACGTTGTGGGTGTTTTAACCGGCGATATAACCATGTCGCGATCCTGCGCAAAACTTTACGACTTAAGGTATCCTATCGCGCAGATATATAGTGAATAATAGCTAACGCTGGTGAAAGATAGTGGGGCATCGTTGATGTGCCACTTAATTCGAAAGCAAGCCACGCCCTTCCTTTTTTTTTTTTTTTTTTTTTTATTTGATTTTGCCTCTCCTTCCCTTTCGTCCTGGATAACACGTCATCGTCCTATGGAAAGATTGACGACGACGACGACGACGACGATGACAACGATGACTTTTATAGAATGGATTTATAAAATCTTTCTCTGATCTCCTCTTCTTCTCCATCTCTCCCCCCTTGATCTCCCAATGCCCCTTTCCTTCTCTCTTCGTTGAATAACAGGAAAGAGAAAAAGTAACTCTTTACAAGATTAGCTTATATAACGTAAACGTATTATAAACTGTTCTGCATAATTCTGCGACGTAAAAGTTTCCCATAAATGGAATCGCGGCCGTTTGGTCGGGCCGTGGTAAACGATAGAAAAATGAACTCTCTCTCCTCTCTCTTCTCGGTTAAACCCGCTTAGTGATTCCCTCTCACCCCTGTGAATTTAATAAAAACGCTCGCTGTTCGAGCGTTAAGAACGCTCCAAGAGTAAAGTGCGAGACTGACTTTAATACGTTTTGTATACATCGTTATGCGCGTCCGCGCGCCCTCGCGCCGACGTTAAAGAGGTATCGAGGATGGAAGTCTCATTAAAATTCTATCTTCATAGTTAATGGCTGTTAGCTGACGATTTAATTCTATGTCGAGCCGACCACGTTATACCCTTTACCGGGATATTTTTTAACGCGGCTATCCGTAATCCTCTTTCATAAAGTGTTTGAAATCCTGTTTGTTTGGAAAATAAGTTTTGAAAGGGATATTACGAAAACGAAAGGGCTGATGATAATCGAACGAATACGAATTTTTTTTGGCTCTAATAATTCTTTATAAAATTAGAAATCATTATTTGGAATAGAAAGGAATCATGGCGTTTGTGCACCTGCACGCAAACAATTTCTAATCGTGCGATATATCATAGAGAGATGAGGAATAGGGAGATGGGGTGGAAGAGGAGAACCTCCTCCTATTTGCTTCTATCATCACGAATAGTAGGTGGCAACGTTCTCATCTCTAGCAAACCTGTCCAATCTCACCGGTTAATTCATCCTAGTCCAAAAGCAAAGCCCGTTCCCAACACTTAGACCGAACAAGTAAAACAAACACATATTGCCAGGAACGTAGATATATATGTATCATAGATGCATTATCCAATTACGGGCCTAAACGGGGACTTAGTATTAACTCAACAGATTGAAATCAACACGTATGCCATCTAATAATCTTAATTATCTATCACCATTAATTATCTTTTACCTTATTGATTGAACTTTGAAATTTATCGAAAAATATTCTATCGTGAAAATAAAAATTGATATAATTTGAAATTGATATAATTTGAAATTTATCCACATTTTTGTATTTATTTATGAATATTTATTTTAATTTTATTTAATATATATATATATATAATATTAAATTTATAAATTAATACAATTTGAAATTTATCGAAAGATATTCTATCGTGTGAAAAGATTCGTATAATTAAAAATTTATTATAGTATTTCGTATCGTATTTCTTTTCCCTTTTTTTTTTTTTTTTTTCCAACAGATTCACTCGTATTACTCAATACGAAACGATCGTTCGTAATAAAAACGATAATTTTCCGATGATCCTTTGGAAAAACGAGAAAGGTTCTAGTGCTATTATGAAAAATTTCTTATAACCCTTGGGTCAAACCTAAATCCGTAGGAACAAAAGCCCGTCAAGCTCAGTGGGTCTAATCGAATGAGTTAAGAGATCCGAGGTAAACCGACGATCCCGAAAGGCGTACGTCTTACTCTGAGTCTCGTACAAAAGTGTAGGCGTTCTCAAGGAAGATATAAGACGAACGAACTACTTAGACGTACATATATGTAGGTGGTATACGAGGGGATTCTAAGCGCGGTTAACGCCAGCTTTAAAGCTCGCGAACTTAAGTGTGAAATTCTAAAGCCAAACAGCCGGAGCCAACAGGGTCGACCGCCTTCTACCTCCCTCAACCTCCCTCAATTTCCCTCAACCTCCCTCAATTTTCCCTCAACCTCCCTCAATCTCCCTCAACCTCTCTCAACCTTCCAATCGGCTCAGCCGCGCGCGCCGGTTTGAAACTTCGATCAACATCGCCACGACGTGTTTATCTTGCCGCGGAGTTCGTTTTCGTTATGGTCGTCGAACGGATTATACGGATACAGGAGGTATAAGTTACACAGTAAGATATGTAACAATGGACCGACCGTGCGTTCTCTAACGATGCCATTCGGATGTATGAAGGTTGAGTAATTCATTCTACTGACTGGAATTAATGCCATAAGCGTAACACAATTCACTTTGGAAACAAAACGATACTCGATATAATAATATCACGTTATATACTTAATGATTCTCCTTATAAATCCTTCCTAGTTCCCTCATTTTACATATACTTGTAATTGTAAACAATAAAAAAAAGAAAATAAAAAAAGGGAAAATGGTGCGACATTTTAAAGAGTTTTTTTAATACTCATCGAGATGACTAAAAAAAAAAAAAAGTAAAATATTCAATTAACGTGGATCCTAAAATCAATGTTAATTAACTATTATAAATTTATTAGACTTTGATATCGTAAAATGATTCTCTTGAAAACATTTTTAATGTACACAAAGAAAATACTCTATTAGTTCAAAATAGTCGAGATAAGTTTATTATGAAAATATGCGGAAACTATTACTAATGTATAAATATGTGTTGTGTATTCAATATGTTGACAAGGGACTTGTTTACATCATCGAATGCTCGTAAATAATAAAAGTTAATTTACATCGAAAGGATTGATTTCAGGACTACATGCTAATCAGAGACATTTTTTTTTACTAATCTCGGTGAGTATTATATAAGCCATCAAAATATTGAACCTCTTTTTTTTACCACCATATATAGAGCATTTCTCAGAACTGAGTTGAACTGTATCTTTGAAAGGATTGAAGATCGAGAAATATGTTATATGACAAAATTAAATGATATTAAACATTAATATAATTCTGTGAAACTTACATGGATTTTTCTGCATAGGTGCAGTTGCTTTTTTTTTTTTTTTTTTTAACTCTAATTTTGAATACACTAATCGATACAAGTTTTTCATCCTGTTGAAAACATGTTAATGATATTATTTCTGAAAATTTTTAACTTAGGTGTTATTTTAATATCAAACGTACTGAATTATTTCAAAAATTATTATTTACTTGAAATATTTTAAAGAATTATTATAAAAAATCATATAATACACACATACACACACACACACACACACACATTAGATAAAAACCAAAAATCCAACGTACCGAATGAACGATAATTATCGCTTTTACGAAGAATACAAATCGTTAAACACTTGTTACGAAATTGCATGCAACCCGCTTCCTCGAGAGAGGAAGTTCCATCCCCCCAATTCTAAATGACGAAGGGTAAGTACATGGGAGTGGGGATGGGGGTGGGAGTTGATGAGGAGGGTTGGATCATTTTCTTCGTGACGATTCGTGTTACAACGGCACGTGGTACGTCTACCGTAACGGAAATCCTGCACACCCTCGTATACATGGCCAACACCACCACCAACACCCCTTTTGCTGCTAGACGATCCTAGTAAGCGTGCCACGACACCCGGTATATTTACACCGCAATCGATGAGAGTTACGAGTTAACATCGTCGGTTGGCATTGGCGAGCCGACGACTACCACCACCGCCACCACCACCCTCTCTCAGAATCGACGGAATTAGGGTTGCTTCTCACGCAGAGATATCCAAAGCGGGCACGGCAGGACACGACGTTAATGGCGCCGACTGTGTGCGTAACGTCACATTGTTTCACGATTCCTCTTGTATACCACGCATTACATTCTGTATACGATATCAATTCGAATCCTGCAAGTCGATATAAGTTAATATCATCTAATAGATAATAAGCTAATAAGCAAGCGAATGATTTTAATACGAATTCATTCGATAGATTTGTAATAATTATTCGTAGAGATTTGACTCGATCGAGAAATACATTGAGATAAATCAATAAAATTTCATTCAATTCAAATATCAGTGAATGACGCGTGGGAAAACATTTGTGATACGAATGAAAATAATTTATATATTATATTATAAATTTAACAACGTAAATGAGTGCGTAAATGAGTACAACGTAAACGTGTGTATGTGTGCGTATGATATGTAATATATATATATATATATATATATATATATATATATATATATATATATATGTATATGTATTCATGTGATTGAAATATATAACGTGGTTATGATTTTTAATTAACGCGGTAATGATATTTAATTAACATATCTTCGAATAAAATCATCATATTTCGAAGCTATTGGCTATTTTTATCATTTTTTATCAGAATACTTAAATATGATATTACGCATATATATTTTTTGGATTTACCTCAGGCATTACAGTTACGAATTAGTATCGATAAAATCGATACGTGTTTCAAAGTAAACATATTCTTTTTTTTTTTCTTTTCTTGTTTTCTTTTTTCTTCTTTTTTTTTTCTTGTTTTTCTTTTTTTTATTTTTTCTTTCATTCTTTTTATTTGATGCTCCGTTCAAATGAATCTCCGTTTCGTTAATGTAAATATATTACGAGCAAATACGTTTATTCGTACGCACGTTTCACTTCTCATCGTGCTTAAATATTTATTTGCTTTATTATACAGGCTACGATTAATTCAATAATTTCAATGCTATTAAAGGGTAATGTTAATTTTCTATTTTGCCAATTGAATCGTTGTCGTTTATCAACACGAAGAAAAATCTATTCTACGAATACAAAAGCTATACTGAATGATCTTTAATATTCGCTTAATAGTAAATTAATCGGTTCGAAGGTACGAACAAAAGAAAAGAAAGAAAAGAAAAAGAAAAAGAAGAAGGAGAGAAAAAAGTAAGAAAACAAACAAAAGTGTAATATATATAAAAAAAAAAAAAAAAAAAAAAAAAGAGAAAAAAAATGTGTCGCGACATTCCAAAACTTCTCGTTAATTAACCATTCTTCGATGGTAATAAAAAGGCTCAAGAAGTTACGAGAGAATTCGCCAAACTTTTCTAAGCGCTTTCAATAACGTATCGACGTGAGATCGATTGAAATAAGAAAGAAAGAAAAAAAAAAAAAAAAAAAAAAAAATCCAGAAGGAAAATAAAACAAAAAAAAAAAAATGGAGGAACCACAATCCAACTAGATAATAACGAGATTAATTCTTCAATATATTTCGATTAAATAAACTTTCCTATCAATATTCTCAATTTTGTTAGATACATAACCTTGAACGTCAACTTGAATCGTTTTATTATTTCCAATATTGTTCCAACCCTAAGAAAGATTTTATACTTGTTCTCTGTTCTCCCTTTTCTCTCCGATTCTCTCTTCAGCTGCCACGACATCAAAATTTTACCGCACTATTATTCACCTCGATTAAATTACGAAATTACGAAACGAGGGTAGTTTGACATTAGAGAAATGAACCTTACACGATAATTATCAAAGACGAGAACAAAAAGGATGAAAGGGAGAAGGGATTAGTAAAGGTAAAGAATAAAAGGGTTTCGATGCATTCAATAATCTCTTATGTTTTCTCTTTATATTGAAATTGCGATCGATCTTTTACTAATCATTTTGAATTTTATCGTGAATTTTACGTTTACCCTTAACGATAAGTGCACACGATAAAGAAAAAGACACGCATATGAGAGCTCCCCTTCAATCCGCCATTCCTACCTTTTTTGTTCTCTTCTCTCTCTCTCTCTCTCTCTCTCTCTCTCTCTCTCTCTCTCTCTCTCTCTCTTTCTCTCTCTTCTCCTAAATCGATCTCAATTTATGGAAAAATAAAAATGAACATCTGAGAGAGCACCGGAAATTTTATCTTTCAAGGACTTGCGATGGTATTATACGGACACGTTTCTTTCAAATGACGTTAATTAAAATCAAAATCCGATAAGATCTTTCGTGTCGAATGAGAAAAATAAAATTAAAAGAAAAGGAAAAAAGGAAGAAAGGAAGGTAGAGCAAAAAGGAAATAAAATAAAATAAAATGAAAGGAAAGAAAGAAAGAAAGAAAGAAAGAAAGAAAGAAAAAAAAAACGATGAATATCCAAATCATCGTTTCTTTCGCTAGTTATCCAATCAATATTTTTCGCTGGACAATTTTGTCATACACCGAAAAAGGGGTTTAAAAACAAAAAAAAAAGAGAAAAAAAAGAACAAAAAAAAAAGGAATAAAACAAAATAAAATAAAATAGACGAGATTAAATAGACGGATAGGGAAAAATAGAGATTCCACGAGTAGTAGGACAATCAAAAAAGAGGGATGATAAAAATGGCACAACGGGATAAAGGATCGATGATCGAAAATGAAAGGCCCAGAGCCATTGCCGTTTTTTCAATGTTCCGTTATCGTCGCTAACGGAAACCCTATCAAAGAAAATGATTATGTCCGGTACTTTTATTTCGTCGTCCTGTATCGTAGGTCCGAGAAATTGAATTGCATCAGGTGGAAGAAATAAAGGTGAAAAAGATTTTCCATGGAGGAACGAGGGTTGAAAAGGGGAATGGGGAGGAGGTTTGGTTAAAGGTACCAACCCCTACCGACCTTTGATCCAGAGCCGCGAATCGGAAAACTAGGCGGGATGGAGTGGGGGGAGAGGGAGAAATAGAGAGAAGAGACAGGTTTAACTTGAAACGATATTTTTCGCGAGGCGACACCAAACTCTCTATGTGCAATATACATATATACATATATATATATATATATATATATATATATATATATTGCTCGCTGTATAAATTTGAATACACGTTGGAAATATTTTTCTGGTATCTCCTGTGATTTAAAGGGTATACAAAGTAGGTAAACGGATATAGTCTCGACGACTAGATTCGACTTTCGATAGTAACATTTCCCGACGGACGACGACGACGACGACGACGACGACGACGAGAGTCAGAGTTTATATTTTATCATGCATTTAATATATATCTCTGTAGGTAAGAGCGAACCGATACATAGACGGTAACATATCTAGAATGTAAAATTCTTCTCTCTCGTACTTTTTATAAGAATTAGGTTGAAGGGGAACGGATCAGGAAAAGAGGAGGCAAAAGAAATGGACTCGACCTCGGGAATGATATTATATAAAAGAGTAAAATTGCATTCCAATGAAAAAAGTTCGATCACGTCGTAATGACGTATGTACGTAACATAAGTCCGGTCGATCTCTGAATATTAATGGTTTATCTTAACGCATTAGTCTTATCGGAAACGCCTCGTTCAAATCCATACCTACTAGATACGTACGTCTGAATCGTAACAAATAAACTGGAAATTCGATTTAAGATATTATCGTAAAACTAAAGCTCGTTCGATCGACCGATCCGTCCGTCCATCCATTCGTTCGTTCGTTCGTTCTATATAGTTTCTCCACCCTTCCATAAGCGTACGTACATATGTAGGTATATATATATATATACACATAGACACACACGTGCGTATCTACATATTAATGTAGATACGCGCGTGTGCATGATATCTATATGTAATAGAAAGGAATAGCATTATTTTTTTTCATTACTTTATACCACAAGCTCAACGATTCGAATCATTCTCGTAATATTTCTTTATCCATGCATCGTAATTACGTTGGCTAAAGCACCGTTGTTTGAAGAATTTAATTGTGAAATTCCCGTGAGCCGTCAGGAAGGATAAGTGCGCGCGCGCGTGGGAGAGAGAGAGAGAGAGAGAGAGAGAGAGAGAGAGAGAGAGAGAAAGAGAGAGATATCCGTGTTCGAAGTTGTCATAACTCGATATTACCTTGACGAAGCGCTTGTTGAAAATAATTAAAACTCCAGCGGCCAGTAGATAGGATGAATAATGCATCGTACTTCTATCGGATACGCGGACGAGTCGATTCTTGATATTCTCGTCTGGCTGGTAGTAGGATCAAGCGCGCTCCAACGAATGCGCACGCTATACTCTCATTCCACCGTTGACGATCCGCAATAACCACAATTTAATTAACTAATTCGAAACTATGAGGCTCCCGCTTTTTAATTTGCACTACCAGAGATATCTGACGCTTAAATCTGACGAATCAGTGAATTTAAAGCGAAATGATTTTCTATGTTCGATATTTACCAGGATGAAAATAAGAAAAAAAAAAAAAAAAAAAAAAAAAAAAAAAAAAAAAAAAAAAAAAGAAAAACAAGATATAATATAAAACTAATTGCTTTTTAAGATTTTACGATAATTATCAACGAATATCGTATAAAACATTTATTTACTATGATTACGAATTTCCGAAGAATCAATGTTTTCAACAAGGATATATATATATATATATATATATATATATATGAGAGCGTAATATACGCGATAGGGAGAAACGAAGCGCGAAGTACTCGAATCGTGGATTACCTTTGAACATGAAATTTGCAAATGAGGAGAACTAAGTTTCGGCACGCTGTCTGCCTTATCATCTTGACACGTTGCACTTCGTGCCAAATATAGTTCCCTCCAAGAGAGAATCTGAATAAGAATGAAAATTCTACCTGAGGGTGAATGCTACATCGAATTATACGATACGATACTCGTCATACTTAACTTCTTGATCTTCGCGTTCTAACGAACATAACATATGGATTTTGGTCTTTGAAAATTATCCATTAGTACATACTCATTCATTTCTCTTCTAAACCATGACTATTCGAATTATTTGAATTTGTCGAGAGAGAGAGAGAGAGAGAGAGAGAGAGAGAGAGAGAGAAAAGAAATAAGAAAACAATCGGAAGGAAAAAAAGAACAGGGAAAAAAAGAAAAGAAAACATTACACGGTACATCAAAAACACACGTTCAGGTTCTATGCAAAGATAAACTTATAAGAAGTTAACAGAGAAAGTCTTTCTTTGTAAAAGAAAACAACCGTAAAACTTTCATGGGGAAAAATCTCTCTTTCTCTCTCTCCCTCTTTCGTCCTCCTTGACGCGAAACTAATTTGGATTGTCAGCCTCCGTCTAACCTTTTGCACCCACTCACTCTTCCTCTTCCTCTTTCTTTCTCTCTCTCTCTCTCTCTCTCTCTCTCTCTCTCTCTCTCTCTCTCTCTCTCTCTCTCTCTCTCTCTCTCTCTCTCTCTCTCTCTCTCTTTGGAATATCCTTTTTCTAGCTCAACACCAATAACCGTTCTTTGCCGTGAACGAGCAAACATACCGTCGAAGCCGGGTACGTAACGAAAACGATGGGGTAGACGTTGAAGAAAAAGAAAAAGAAAAAGAAAAAGGAAAAGAAAAAGAGAAAAAG
Organism: Vespa velutina; assembly: GCF_912470025.1. NCBI lineage: Eukaryota > Metazoa > Arthropoda > Insecta > Hymenoptera > Vespidae > Vespa > Vespa velutina. The sequence goes on along the minus strand of NC_062190.1, from coordinate 10,356,799 downwards.
AAAAAAAAAGAAAAAGAAAGAAAAATGGCGAGAAAGAGACGTTTCGAAGGATGGTTAGAAAAGTCGAACTGGTAAGAAAGGACAGGATGCGTTCGTAGAGACGAGATTAGGCGCCGCCACCGTTGTCGTAAGGCTTGGTCGAGAGTAGATGCTTGAATTGACGCTGATTGGGCGTGCGACAAACATCCGGCCGCATTTCGTGTCCCACGACAGGGAATGCTCTGAGTAGTACTGTCTCTCTCTCTCTCTCTTTCTCTCTCTCTCTCTGCCTATCTATTTATCTCTCTCCTTCAATCCACCCACACAGTTAATATCTCTATCTCCTATCTCTTTCGAACAACTTGGTGCATGGCATGTTCGCGTGAGTTACCCCGCAAGACATCGACGGATGCACGATCCTGGTTCCATTCTGAACATTCTGAAACTTTTATTTGTTGTACCATATCATTTCTTTTTGATGCACGCTGATCGCACTTTGATTTTTGACATTCGATGGAAAACACGTTCGATCGATCACGTTTAATCTTTCCCCTAGCTATAACTTCATTATTATTATTATTATTATTATTGTTATTATTATTATTATAAGAAAAAAAGAAGTATTTTATTAAATTGCATTCATATATTTTATTATATTTATTTCATTTATATTCATTTGTAAACGATCGTTCCTTATCAATTTTAATCATTTTATATTTATTATGTATATATATATATATTTTTTTTTGTTTCTTTTTTAAATTAAGAAAAAAGAAAGGAAAAGAAAGAAAGAAAAAAAAAAAAAAAAAAGGAAATTCTTGGTCGATCAAAAAATCCACGTATCACAACACAATGGTCGTGTTAATATATCCCAATTGTAATAATATTTATACGATGATATAATATATTCTCTTTGCGAAATAATATAATAACTCTTCGTCATTTAGTTCTCGCGATATTGAACTAGGCCAAACCGCGACTGCATCTTGGAAGAAGGCAAGACGGTAAGTATTACGGTTACGCGCGTGATTCGACTTCGATGCGGTAGAAAAATATGTTCGGTCTGACGCCTCGGAATCAACTTGTTGGAGTACGCGTTCGAGTACGTTCTCGAATAGGTCGACCGTAAGCGAATGCGATATATATCCAACGAGTTTCAAGGAGAACGAAATTCGATCGTACCTCGTCCATATGTTGGATATATTTTAGATCGACATAGAAAAATTAAATGAAATGTATCTAATCTCTTTTTTTTTTTTTTCCTTTCCTTTTTTCATTTCTTTTTTCTTTTATTCTTCTTCTTCTTCTTCTTCTTCTTTTTTTCTTATTTTTTTTTTTTTTTTTTTTTTAACAATCCTTTCGTTCCAAACTTGAAAGACGAAAAATACGATGAAACCATTTAATACGTGACCATCGTGAAATAAAAACAATTCGATTCTTATGATATTTGTTATTGTTGTTGATAAATTTTCATTCGTCATTTGGTTTATGATAAAGATTTATACAGATCGAGAAGACTTACTTGTGTATCGTTAATGTTGATTCACTGAGTCCACCAGTCGATTCAGTTTCGCAGATGTTAAGGTAAAGCTAGAACGATCTAGCTTGAGGCACATGGTTGGTTAGGAGATTGCCAACGTGGGATGCGAAATTGTATGTCAATGTCTATAGTGGGATATTAGGTTTCGTGATTGACGACGGATTATTCCGGAGTTGGAATTGCTTAGAGAATATCCACGTGATCATAGATTATCCCTCAAGATTGATTTACTCTTGTATCGGTACAACATCGATTTACGGTGAAACGATGCACACCCCCTCCACTTCCTCATCCTCCTCCTCCTCCTCCACCTCCCTCTCTCCCTCCCCGTCCACTCTGCCGCTTTTGAAGAGCGAACAATTTTATCGAAACGAGATAGTTCGAGATCGTTTCATCGAACAAAATACAAAACACTGAAGGGTACATTGACTTGGATAACATTGAAATATTCTTTTTATTTGTGTGTGTATATATATATATATATATATATATATATATATATATACATATTTAAAAAAAAAGAAAGAAAGAAAATAGAAACATTCTCAAATCGAACGTAAAAATATCGAAAAATAATCATTTCCTATTTTCGCTCGTGCAAATTAGTTTTCCATTTGACCATCATAAATCATTAGGATATTAACGTTTAAACACATTTCGGAAGGTTGACCATCAATCCGTACAAGACGAAACTTTCGATCCCGATCTAAATCCAACTGTTTAAAAGTTCGAGTTTATTAAGTCGAACGAATTCGAGAGAAAATTTGTTCACTCGATTGAAGCTTTTGTCTGGAATAAAGAATGATCGATAAGAGCTCCATCTAATTAATTTCATTAATAATTATTTCTCGGTAAGATCTTATTAAATTTAGAATATAAGATAAAATCGTTATGCATTCATTTGAGATAAATTATTTCATTCGGATGGAAATAATTGATCGTAGAAAAAATAAATGTAAAGAGAGAAAATGAGAGAGAAAATGAGAGAGAAAGAGAGAGAGAGAGAGAGAGAGAGAGAGAGAGAAAGAGAAAGAGATAGAGAGACAGACAACATCATATCTATTCAAACATCTGATTATCTTGCATAAGGCAGACTCCACGTTCATATCGAGTCAAGATGAATGCCGGCGTGACTCTCTCTCTCTCTCTCTCTCTCTCTCTCTGGGTCATTCGACTCCTCTAATTAACTGTGGAGAGAAGACTACCCTTTCGTCTCTCCTCAATCCTCTCTCTGTCTCTCTTTCTCAATTTCTCTCATTCGTGTCTCTGCCGCGGACGACTATTAGGACGAAGCCCCAGAGTCGTCGTAGAGATCGAGGAAAATTGGGATTAGACCGGTTACATTACGGAAATATATGACGTGTGTGGGTGCTAGACGAGGGTGTAGTACGTGCGTATATCCTGATTTAAATTGGGTCGTCGGCTCGGTCGAAGGCACCCACCAATTTGCCGAGTCCACAAACTACTCGTCCTCGCGTTTAGTTCGCCAGTTCGTAGTTTCGGCTTTCAGAGATATCCTAGAATTCTGCTTGCGTTTATATTAACGGGGAAGTAACATCGTTTCTACGGGATTTCACTGAGAGGAAATCATCAAGCCACGACTTTGTGCTCTCAAACCTACTATGTGTATGTATATATATATATATATATATATATATATATATACATATATATTATATATTATATAAAGGTTCCTCATCAAAAGATATTTTGAGATATTTCAAAGATATGGAAATGATATATGGGAGAGTATTATCGATGAATTTTCTTGAACAAAGTCAGTCTCTTTATCTATCTCTCTCTCTTTCTCTCTCTCTCTCTCTCTCTCTCTCTCTCTCCGTCTCTCTCTTTCTCTTTATCGCTCTCACTCGATATATATCTACATACTCTTATCGAAGTAACTTTATCTAGTTTCTTGTTGTTTCAAGAGTTTTGATAAAATCACTTTATCCATACCTAAACTTTTTCTTATTCTCTCTCTCTTTCTCTCTCTCTCTCTCTCTCTCTCTCTCTCTCTTTCTTTCTCTCTTTTTCTCTTCCACATCGTTTTAATATAGAGGCGACGAAGCGTTTTTCTATGGGGGCGTCGACGTGTATTACATGAGAGAGAGAGAGAGAGAGAGAGAGATAGAGAGAGACGCGAACGTCCTCTTTTCATCCGCATAAAAACACGGTTCCGAGCGAAGAAGGCCGCAAAAGAAAGAGGCGGTTGACCGCTGCTAGGGGTCACTCGATGTTGAAAGGGAGCTAGCTGCACGTCATTTAGACAAGGAGAAAGAGAAAGAGAAAGATAAAGAAGAGAAAGAGAGGGAGAGAGAGAGAGAGAGAGAGAAATAGAAAGAGACGAAAGAGAAACGTAAAAACAGGGAAAACGTTTAATTGCTGTGCCTTCCTTTCGCTTATGAAGTAATCTACGAAGTTGGAAGAAGTTTATGGGACTATATGCACGATGCTATGGTGACTTTTGAACATTCACCATCATCAGCGAACCCATCAACGATTCCCTCACTGGAAATAATGTTGTACGCTACGTACGACGGCCCCAGGACATTGCGATTGTATTTTCGAGTTGTTACGAACTATGGTCATTGGTCAAAGAGAACGCGGACAACTCGAGTCTACCCATAATTAATCTGTTTTTCTCTCTCTACTGTTTCCCCTTTGGACACGTGGCAATTAAAAACCATCAAGCAAAATCGACAAATTAATGTGAACGACTTGAACGAGCTAAACTGAATTCTCAAGTTCTCTTTTCTCTCTCTCTCTTTCTCTCTTTCTCTCTCTCTCTCTCTTGAATTTTCTTAATTGCAAGAAGCGTGTCAATTGTAATTGAACGAGCGATGTTTAGAAAAAGATTAAATTCGATTAAACTATAGCAAGGGAGAAAGGGTGAGAGGTGAGAGCGTGAACGTACACGCGCACGCGCATTGATTACGGTCAATCGTTTTTTTTTTTTCATTATTTTACGAAATGTTCGTTGTTAATCGAGAGAATCGTCGCCGGTGGTCATCCATAGCAATTTTTTCTCGAGCATTTGATACACGTTACGATATGTTCGAATTCAATTCGATTTCGTATAGTCGCGTAATTTTAATCAAAATCTCGGCAGAGCGTTCGTTCAGTTATATACTAGTTTCGGAATATTCCTATATATTACTACGCGGTCTTTCGAAAGACCAAGCCGGGCGCGATGCTAAAATCATACATACAATTCGTACGCGAATCTGCAAACGAGCAATTTACTTGCAAATGAGCGAAACATACACGGTGCCACGTTTACAGATTTTGCCCGTACCGCCCGTTTCCCGTTCGAACCTCGATGGAAATCGAAAAATTTCGTGCTCTGAAATGAATATATATATATATATATATATATATATATATATATATATATATACACACACATAGGGTGCATACGCATGTGCGTTTATAGATTACAAACCGATTTATTTTTTCAATTACAAAGAGAGGACGATTGCGGCGCGGTACATATGGAATAAAACTAAAGGTACGGCTAGGGGATTTGGATGGGGTGTTATGTAGATAAAAAAAAAAAAAGAAAAAAAGAAAAAAGGAAGAAGAAAAAAAAAGAAAGAACGTAACAAAGGTAACTCACCTGGATAGAGGACTGCTGATGACATAGTGCGTGTAATAAAAGATGCTCGCGATGGAGACGAGAAGGAGCGCCGCGACGCATCGCTTCACCGTCGCCTGCTTTACGACGCAACGCGAACCGACGGCGCCCAACAGAGCGACGCCAGCTTCGACAGCGGAGATTTTCATCACCATCGTCCACAACGACGACGACGATGACGACGACGACGACGATGACGACGACGACAACGAGCGAAATCACTATAAGAGACACGACGACGACAAGGAGAAAGTGGACGACAAAGTGGGTAAAGAAGAAAAAAAAAAGAAAGAAAAAAAGGAGGTGAAAAAGATACAAGAGATAAAAATCCTGCCGATCCTCCTCCTCCTCCTTCTTCTCTTCCTCCCACTTCTTCTTCTTTTTTTATCTTCTTCTCTCGCGTCTTCTTTTTCTCTTTCGCGTCTTCTCTCTTTTACTCCTCGTGAAGAAACTCGTTGAGAGATCAGACGAGCTGTCGTCTATCGTAGGTAAGATTCAAGGCACAGTCCAAGGGATTCCAGACCAAGAATCCTCCAAGATTCTCGGCAATCGTCTTTCTCCCCGACGTAGTTTCATCGAGTCTCTCAGGACAAAGTCGCCATGAACGACTCTCGACCGGTCGTTCCTATTTCTCCGTTAAAGAGCAGGATGAGGATGAGGAGGACGAAGAAGGAAATAATCTTTTTTGGATAGCTCGTAAGAAGTTCATCCCAGTAGGTACGCTGTTAACGGAACTTGCCAACGATCCTTGACCCGTATCTATTTTTCTCTTTCTCTATTTCTTTTTCTATTTCTCCTTTGTTCAAGTCAACGGAATCGAATCCTCTCGACTCCTTGCTGGATAAAGCCGATGACGTCTGGTGAGCGAGGAGGAGTAACAGTAATAGCAGCAGCAGCAGCAGCAGCAGCAGCACCACGGCGTTGTCACTTGTTGCGCTTCCGAAAGGGCAGCGGTTGCAGTGCGAACAGCGCCCTTTTGCATCCACCGGCACGGAATCGCGCCTTCCATCGCGTTTCGCCTTTAACCCATCTGGCTCTGCTGGACCTGATGGTTCTCCCTCTTCTTCCTTCTCTTCCTCTTCCTCCTCCTCCTGCTTCTCCTCCTCCTTCTCTTCTCCCTTTTCTTTCTTTCTTCTTCTTCTTCTTCCACTCCTACTTCTTCTCTTATTTCCTTCCTTTCTCTAATATTTCTTTGTCACGCACCTTTGCTCATCTACGATCTTTCATTTCGATGACCTTCATATTTCTTTTCAAAAAAAAAAAAAAAAAAAAGAAAAAAAAACAACGAGGAAGAAAGAAGAAAGACAAAAGGAAGAAAAATATATCGGGCGATTAAAAAATTCTTTCTTCTTAATAACAACGATTACGTCCATTCATGATTTCCTCATGATCGAAGGAAATCATATCGTCGTTCTTATCGATCTATTGTCGATGATTCGATGAAAAATTTATTTATTTATATCGAATTTTACGAGGAAATGACGAAACAACTGTCGAGAGGATACAAAAGTATTGCACGAATTGCTCTAGATACCTCGTGTATTTCTTAGCTGGGTACTTCCGGTGTCATTTAACAGTCGCGAGCTGGTTTTACGGGATACCATTTGTTATGCCATGTGCCTCTCTCTCTCTCTTTCTCTCTATTCCTTTCTTTCCTTCGTTCGTTCGTCCTCTCTCTCTCTCTCTCTTTCTCTCTCTCGTTCGTAGATACTATTACACTTGCAAGAGCACCGAGTTACTCGTAAATTTCAAATGCCGCTCCAGATATCTCCCCCGCTCTTCTCCTCTTCCTTTTCTTCTTACTCTTCTTCCTTCTCTTCCCTCTTCCGTTATTTCTTGACTCTACGCTTGAGTTTTCAGCTTGATGGTTCTTCCTCTTTTCTCCCTCCTTCCCTCTCTCTCTCTCTCTCTCTCTCTCTCTCTCTCTCTCTCTCTCTCACACACACTCTCTTCCTGTCAATTAAGGGCGATGTAGAGCCTCGGCGTTTCCACGGAGTAACGATTTTCGGTTCTTAGCCCATTCGAGAGAACGTCGATTGGCTCGATCACACGATATCACGACGTCCGCATATCGATCCGACCTTCTTCGATCCGTAATTCTGTAACAATCAAAGAACAAAGTTATCCATGAATATTGATATTGATACTTACAACGCTTACGCGACCAAATGAAATTCGTATAATATGAGCGTACGTTCTCATGGAAAGTAAGCACGTCAGTTTCTAACTCGTATATTCAATATTATCAAAAACGAAAAGTCGTTTGTTTGTTGTTATACGGGGGTTTACCAGTTAATTAAATTAAAGGTTCTCGTCTCTACGGAAAGTTTAACGGCGTAAGAATGCGTTATGCGTTATACATTTTGCCCTGTAAAGTTTCACTATTAAATATGCACGACTCAGCGCTAGTTTACGTTAATTAGTTCCATAATGAAACTCGTAATACATAGCGAGATGTGACTCCATCGTTAATTATCAACTTCAATTTGCGGCAGTGATACCGAAGTTAATGGACGTTAATATTATTATTTGCCAGAGGGGGTGCGTAGAGATTTTGATTCTATTCAAGGAAGAGAAGGGATGTGGATGTGGTGGGGATTGGAGGAATACCTACGTAATCGATATTTCAGAGGACTCATATGTAGGATCACAGTCTGAAAACATTTTCAGTGAGTAGCTAGATACGTACTATTTCCTCGTATTATGAAATCGTACATTCGACTCGGCATATTTATATTTTAGTTACGAAACTTGTCGATATCTATGGCGAAAGAGAGAAAGAGAGAAAGAGAGAAAGAGAGAGAGAGAGAGAGAGAGAAAGAGATAGAAAACGTATACGGTTTATTATTATCTCCGAGAACATTGAAAACGTGATTGTATTTACCCACAAGTTGATCCTTTCATGGAGAAGCAAAACGCAAATCGATATATTCCTATTGAACCAACGAAAGAAGGAAAAAAAAAAAGCGGGAAATACTCATCGTAAAAACGAGCTCGTTTCATTTTGACGATTCGTTTATCGCACAATATAAAAGGTGTGTTCTTCTGTGGTCGAATACGCGTACGTTCGTCGTTAATTCTATTTTGAAAATAATCAACAACAAGCTAGCGGTTGGATATATAAAAGAACGTAGTGCTGGTTCATCGGAGATAAAGAGACCAAAAAAAAGAGAGAGAGAGAGAGAGAGAGAGACAAAAAAGCGCTCTTAGCGAAGCTATAAAATACAAAGTGATATCGAATACGATTACCTGTTCGTGGTTATGCAAAATTATTTACTCGTAAAAATAAAATAAAGTGAAATAAAATAAAATAAAATAAAATAAAATAAAATAAAATAAAATAAAATGATATAATATATAACAAAATTGAATTAAATTAAATTAAAATTAAACGAAAAAAAGAAAAAAAAAAGAAAGAAAGAAAGAAAGAAAGGAAGGAAGAAAGAAAGGAAGAAAAAGAAAAACACATTACGATAGATATTACTAGTTTTATCGAATAAAGTTGCCCCTGGTTTATTGACGAACGAACCCAATTACGCGGATTAATAAATCCGTGAAGAAAAATTCGCGAGTGACATACCAAACTCGTACATGATAAAAGAAAAAAAAATACACGGATAAGGATAAAAATAACGAGGATAGGTAGGTACAGCTAGATAGATATAGATAGATAGGTGGGTAGGTAGGTAGGTAGGTAGGTAGCTAGCTGCTAGCTAGCTAGCTAGGTAGGTAGATAGGTAGAGCATACGATCTCGTGATAAACGAGCGTCGGTATCGATTCAACGAGTTCTTAATCAACCGCCAACGTTGCCCTTCGCTCGCGATTAAACAACAACGACGGACCGAACGATCACAGAGGCGCGTGGAACGACTCCGATTAATCGAGCATGCTTTTGTCCTAGCTAACATCGTCGTCGTAGTCGTAGTCATAGTCGTAGTCGTAGTCGTAGTCGTAGTCGTCGTAGCCGTAGTCGTTGTCATTGTCGTTCTCGTTGTATATGCGTCCCTGTCCTCTCGGCTGCAGTTGAGCAATTTTTTCGCTGGGCTTCGAAACGCGCTCGCGTACTTCCAACAAGAAGTCCATTAATCAATGCCTGGTGCCAACCCCATGGCAATACACACGTTGTCTCCTCTATGTTCTTCTTCTTTCTTTCTCTCACTCTTCTCTCTCTCTCTCTCTCTCTCTCTCTCTTTCTCTCTTTCTCTCTCTCTCTATCTATCTATCTCTCTTTCTCTCTTTCTCTCTTTCTCTGTTCTTTTCGCATCATCCTTTTCTCTTTGCGCACACCTGCATCAGAAATAGAAAAAGAGAAAAAGAATTCTAGTGCATAGTGTTGTATATCCTCGGGGTTCGAAAGTTTTCATCGGCTTTAGGAAAATCATGGCTTGATATCAAATGGAATATACCAGCAGTTGAATAGTAGCTGAGTAAAACGTTTTCATGGGAGGAAATGGTGAGTAGAGGAAAATGAGAATGAGGTCTCCCAAAAGAATATCATCTTCTTTCTCTTTCTTTCATTCTTTTCTTCTTTCTTTCTTTCTCCTCCATCATTCCTTCTCTTTCTCCTAACACTTTCTCTTTTTCTCGCTCTCCGGAGAGCTGACCTGACATTTTTTTCCGGCAAACGGAAAAGATATTGATATCTACCGAAGAATGCGGTTGATTCGCAGAGGACAAGAGAAAGAAAGAAAAAGAAAAAGAAAGAGAGAGAGAAAGAGAGAAGAAAGAGAGAGAGAGAGAGAGAGAGAGAGAGAGAACAAGTGAGTGAATAGAAAATGGCATTAGATGTCGACGTCGAAAAAGTCCTCTTCCTCTTCCTCTTTCTCATTCTTCTTCTTCTTGCGCGAAAGAACGGCACACGAAGCCTAGCTCGGCTGGTTGCTTGGTTGTTTGCTTGCTTGCTTGCACACTCGATGTCTGCCAGAGGGATGGAATTTAATTACGCGAGTGGGAGGAACGCCTCGTTAAGAGGAAACTCCTCCAACGAACTTCGATAATGCCTTCGCGCTTTTACCATCCTGCAGTTGGCCCCTCGCGACTCGAGATACCTCTCTTCCCCAATTCTCTCTCTCTCTCTCTCTCTCTTTCTCTTTCTTTATATATATATATATATATATATATATATATATCTTCTTTTCTTCTCCTTATTTCACGTTTGAAAATTTCTCAACTTTCACAAAAGCGACGCGTATAAAACTAGTTTCGTGGTCAAACGCGACGGTATCTTTTATCATGCTTTCGAGTAACGTTATTGGATCGTCGATCATTGCTTTAGCAATTGAGAATGAAGTGTCGCCCGTATCGAGTTTCACGGATTTAATTAAAACTCTTGTCGACGTATGGATAACTTCGTTGTTTTTTTCTCTTTCATTCTCCCCCCACCCTCTCTCTCTCTCTCTCTCTCTCTTCCTCTCTTTCTTTGTATTGATAAAAAGAGAAGAAGAAAGATATATATCTAATAGATAAATTTACGATGAAATACATAGACATAGGAAGAGAGACATAAAGGGCATTAATTTCCTTCGACGAATCGAATTACGAACAGTCGCGATAATCCGACGAGCCGTCTACGATAATACTGTTTGGGTTATATGGCTTGGTCGAAGCTACAAAGCTTCGTAGCAAAGAGCAAGTAGGAATAGGAAAAGGAAGAGGAAGAGAATAAGGAAGAGGTGGTGGAGGAGGAGGATTCGGTTTGTCGGAGGGTTGGAACCCCTTGTGTCGTTGAGGAGTAGACTGTCTCTAAAGAGGTCCCACTACGAGGGGTATCTATGCCAATGTATGGGGGCGTACAGCCAGTCCCCATTCCCCATCCACCACCCATCCTATAAATATGGAAAGTAGACAGCCATTTTCGTATTCACCCTGTTTGAATTCACTAACGTTTCCTCTTTCCTTGCATGCATATAATCAACGTCACGTCGATTATCGAACATTTTCGAGAACACTTAAAGTTACTTAGCCATACGTAACTAATTACGTGTACATGTACGTTTGTATATATATATATATATAAATTTAAACTGCAAATAATTACTTTCTTAACGTATAGCTTTATATATAAAAAGAAAGAAAAATTCTATTCGAAATATACCTTGCACTTAGTTGCATCATTCACTCTTAATCCGAATTATTCTAGTTTTTGTTCGTTTTTGTGATGGAAGATCGTTAACTGAATGCATAGCGTGCATTGATTTAAAGGTCGGTGAATCAGGAGTGTAGTAGTAGCAGCAGCAGCCAGGCAAAAAATGGCCGATAAAAAAAGGAAGAAAAAGGAGGAGAAAGATAAAAAGGAGATAGAAGTTGCTCGATCGACTCGAGATGATTACGCGAGCATTCCCGATTATTCGTTCGAACGTTAGAACCATCTTTCTTCTTTTCACTTAGTCACGATTCGCCTAACTTTACTGTTTCGAACGAGCCATCAACGAGAAATAAGCCCGCTATGAAACGTTTGTTTTTCTCGCTGGAATTATTAGATCCATTTCCACCCAATGGATCCACCTATCGAACGGATCGAATTTTATTCTCCGATCGTCGACGGTCTAGGATATCCGTTTTACATACACGCGTGCACGCATGCACGCACGCACGCACACGTATACATATCCACCAGCGCATATTTACAAGCGTTTCGATGCATCCCAATAGCATTTTAATCTGGCAAATGCACTCCCACGTAATAATACGGACTCTGAATTCTCTCTCTCTCTCTCTCTCTCTCTCTCTCTTTCTCGCTCTTTTTAGCTATCTATCTATCTCTTTTTCGCTCACTCTTTATACAAAACGATGGCTCCACGAGGTTAATATCCTGAGTTGAAAGTGCGATCTAACAGCAAGTCAACAGGCTAATTCTTCTTGTAACGTCGTTAAGAATGTTAGTTTTTACGTGCTTTTATCGTCGGCCCTGTGTGTACGTCCCGCGATAAAAACACGGGAAATATTTAATTTATTTATTTAGAATATACGAAGAGTAAAGAAGAGAGAAAAAGATAGAGAAAATATTTTTTCGTATTGAAAAAAAGAACAAAAACAAAAAAAAAAAGAAAAAAAAGAAAAAGAAGAAGAAAATATGAGGGGAAAAAAAGGAAAGAAAATAAAAAGACTTTGCTCGACAAGTAATAATAACTAAGGGCGTCAAAGTTATCGCATTGAGAAATTCGTAGAAATCGTAAAGCGAAGTTTATCGGAACGATCGAAAGGGGAGGGGTGGAGGGGAAAAAAAACAGAAAGGAGAAAAGGAAAAAACAAAAGAAAGAAAGAAAAAAAAAGAAGAGAAAGAAAAAGAAAATACAAGACGCAAAGGGCGATAAAGTAGCCCCGGTTCAGGATTTCGGTAACATGATTCACTAGGGAGTCTAGGGCAAGGGGTCTAGGAGAAGGGGCAGAGGAAGAGAGAAAGGGGCTGGTGTCAGAACGGAAAGGCATCTTTATTGCCGGGCGCAATAAATTTTTCGGAGTCCCTTTTTCGAAGAAGAACGACGCGAAATACTTTCGTGGAAAATATTCTTCGTTCGGTCGTTTCGAATAACGTATTCGAAACGCGACAAACTCGAACGTAAATCTTCGTGAGATCGATCATGAACGCGACTTATACGCATGGTCCTGTCAAAATTGCCCCGGGGGTGGGGACAGACCGGGGGAGGGATAAAAAAGGGGAGAGAAAAAATTGCAGGGAAGGAATGCAGGAAGAAACGATGAGAGAGGGAGGAAAGAAAAAAAAAAAAAAAAAAAAAAAAAAAAAAAATAAAAAACAGAAGAGATCAGTGTTATGAGAAGTTCGATTACGTTTTTCTTTCTTCCTTTCTTTCTTCTTCTTCTGCTCTTCATCGTTGACATGTTGCGTATCTTCATCGAAAGAAAAAAGAAAAAGAAAAGATAAAACAAAATCCATATTTCCCAAGAGAGAAATTTGTCTACCCTGCGTAATACTTCCCCAAGGATATGGCAACTAATATCGTGATATACTTTATTAGGTATCACTGCATCAGTGCTGCAAACGGAAAAGATTCCTTCCTAGTTTCTCACACGCACGAACTATCCCGATAACTCTTTTCCGCTCCATTTCACTTTCAACGTTTAGGAAGCGAAAGATCAAATGTTAATATTCCATCTCAAAGCCATTTTCTCCCATTCGATTCTTATATCTTAAACAAATAGATAGGTGAAAGCTATGATATACGACATATCGTATTCTTTCTCTAATAGCTAATGGCTTATTCGAAGAAAATATTTTGATTCGAAATGATTATACGAAAGGATAGAGAAAAGAAAAAAGAAAAGAAAAAGAAATATAAAAAATAAAGAAAGATAAAAAAAAAAAAAAGAAAAAAGAAAAAAAGAAAGGAAGAAAGAAAGAAAAAAAAAAGGGAAAAAAGAGTAAAATAAATAATAAATTGTGGGAGAGATTACAATGAGAGCCCTGTGTAAAATGAGTTGATACGTTCGATTGGTTGATCGGAGGAACTAAACAGGTGTTGGAATCTCGTTGTAATCGTTCGTCACGTACAAACGTCAAAACGAGCTTGACGAGTAGGATTACGATTCTCCCTGGAATATAGGATTTTTTTTTTTTTTTGCTTTTTTTCTTTTTTTTTTTTGTTTTTTGTTTTTCCGGTTCGACCAAGCGATACGTTTCCATGAACGCGATGAAACCCGGCCGCATCGACCGGACGCGATAAAGCATCCCGCAGTACGCTTGTCTCTCGCTTTCCGGAGCAATTCGTCTCTCGAACGGGTACAAGATGGACGCGCAAAATTAAATACGATGAACAAACGAGGACTCTACGCTTCCCCCTTTCCTCTTCACTCCTAGCTCATTCACTCACTCTCTCTCTCTCTCTCTCTCTCTCTCTCTCTCTCTCTCTCTCTCTCTCTCTCTCTCTCTCTCTCTCTCTTTCTGTCTCTGTCTCTGTCGTATCTCCGTGTCGTTCCTCTTGCGATAGGATCGATATTGATCCCTTCGGCTTTTGCAATTCAGTTTGTATTGCATATAAATTATCATTGTTCTAACGATATTTCATTTTCAAACACGTAGAGATATACTCCTCCTCGAACATCCGAGCAAAACACATTTTCCGATTGATCAGTTTGTAGATTTGTAGAACAATTGATTTGAATAAAATATTAATGCCTATATATATTTTATTATTATTATTATTATTATTATTATTATTATTATTATTATTATTATTATTTCTTTCATTACAACAACGAGAAACATAAATATTTGTATAGAGAGAGAGAAAGAGAGAAAAAAAGAAAAAAAATGCAGCGAATTGTAAATAAATGAGGAAAAAGGAAAGAGGAAAAAAGAAAAGAAAAGAAAAGAAATGTACTCCGATGTTGTGTTTATAATTTTAGTCTTGAGGTGAAACGACGGTAAGCGTATAAATTGCATCGAGTGGGTCGATGTTTTCTCGAAGGTGAGAGGAATAAATAATTCGGGATGTAGAAAACAAAAAGAAAAGGAAGAAGAAGAAGAAGAAGAAGAAGAAGAAGAAGAAGAAGAAGAAGAAGATGATGATGATGAAAAAAGGAAGAAGAATAAGAAGAAGAAATAGAAAAAGTAAGAGACGAAGAAGAAAGAAGTAATAATTTAGTAAAAGTCAGCGAACGCATCTGCATCGAGATTATTGCATCGCATGGATGCGTGGAAAAGCATCTGTTATAAATGTCTCCCTTTTTTTTTTGTCTCGTGAACGCACGAAGGCGTACGAACGCGCAAGGACGAAAAAGAAGGGGAAAAATAAAGAGAGAAGTGGGAAAGGGAGTGAGAAGAGGTGTTGGAGGAGGAGGAGATGGAGGAGAAGAAGAAGAAGAAGAAGAAGAAAAATAAGAGGAAAGTGTTAAAGAAAAAGCATAAGAGGATACTAAAACTAAGACCGTTATAGAGTTGGCGAGCTTTTTCGAGTTTCCACGCGGTTGACTGCTTCTTAGAGTCCACGAAAGCTACGCGAGATGTTTCGTCTCGCGGAAGGAGTAAAGGAAATAAGAAAAAGGAAGACAAAGAGAGAAAGAGAGAGAGAGAGAGAGAGAGAGAGAGAGAGAGAGAGAGAATATGTGTGTGTGGTGTTTATAAGTGCGAAGAGAATGGTGGCGAAAAAAGAGAAAAAGAAACTGGAAAAAGGGAAGAGAAGAAGGAGGAAGGAAGAGTAGGAGAAGGAGGAGGAATCGACACGTAAACGGGCCAACAGCGTGTATACGGCCGAGTTAGAAGGGGAGAAAAGTGTCGAAGAGAGACGGCTGTTAAGACGAAATTCAGTGGGGTGTTTACAAGAGCGGAAAGTAGTTTCTGATCCGTTGATGACGTTGGTAACTCCAATGTCTTGTAGAGCCATGACCGCAGGATATTAGCTTTGGTTAAAACCAATTAAAAGAGAGAAGAAATTGAAGTGAAAGAAGCTTTTCCATGCTTTTTTTTGCTCTCTCTCTCTCTCTCTCTCTCTCTCTCTCTCTCTCTCTTTCCTTCTTTCTCTCTTTCTCTCATTAAATAATAGTAAGAATCAACTATTGTCTTGTCGAAGAAGAAGAAGAAGAAGAAGAAGAAGAAGAAAAAAAAAGAAGAGAAAAAAGAAGAAGTTTAATGATTTTTGTTACGTGTATTAAAGTTTCAACACATTAACATCATCTCGTAATTTTGTTGTAAGTGATTTCACTCGGTAACCCTTTTTAAACACCTTTATAGTACGTCGTTACGCACGCAGAGATTCCTCTTTGTTTCTATTTTCTTCTTTTTTTTTTTTTCTTTTTCTTTTTTGTTTCTCTCCTCCCACTCCCCTCTTCTCTCTCTCTCTCTCTCTCTCTCTCTTTCCCTTTTTTATAACGTCAGAGCACCAACCACGATAGTTTCATTATCGTCGAACCGCGCCAGGACCATGCAATGTCGCGCGTTCTCTCCGTCCACCAGCCCGCGGCTTTTACGTCGCAATTTTGCCGATTGCGGCCTGCCCCTAACCCTCTCTTGTACTATCCCTTCCCCCCCCCGCACCTTCACTTGCACGAATTTCGCCGCCATATTTTCGCTCACCGCAACTGGACCCAATCTGTCAGCGACACTACCCATTTCGACGCACCGTTTTGTATGGTCGACAACGTTTTGGAAGGACACACGCTAGCTTTTATCGAAAATGTTCCTCTATATTCTATCTCTCTTTCTCTCTCTCTCTCTCTCTCTCTCTCTCTCTCTCTCTCTCTCTCTCTCTTTCTATGTGTGTTATGTAAAATTGAACTTGTGGATAACAAACAAAAATTTGAATCTTTCAAATAACGTTTCAATAGTATTTTACGATTGCCGACTTGCGTCTCTCTCTCTCTCTCTCTCTCTCTCTCTCTCTCTCTCTCTCTCTCTCTCTCTCTCTCTCTCTATCTGTCTGTCTGTCTATCTGTCTTTTTCTATCTGTATTTCTATCTTTTTCTATTTCTGAAACGATCGATAGCCAAGATAAAAATCAAAGATCGTGAAGATCTCACGTTCGGAAGGGTAGCCGGAAATAAAACAACTCTTTAAATCGTTTTTCCACGGTGCTGCCTCCGAGGGTCGTTTTTACTACTGCGAAGGAAAATCCGAGAGAAGAAAGGCTGTTCTCTCTACTTGAGATTTCCTCGTTGCTCGTGATTTGCCACGTAGCGTTAAGTTTCTTCCTTTCCTTCGTGAGCTCCACACCGACCTTTCTACTTTCTTAAAGAGAAAGAGAGAGAGAGAGAGAGAGAGAAAGAGAGAAAGAGAGAAAGAGAGAAAGAGAGAGAAGAGGCTTTTATTTCTCTTCTAGTAAAGAGGACCGGAGAGAAGCTTCGGACGGTTTCTCCTCGAGTTCACCTTGTAATGGCTATCATATGGCCGGTTGATATCTTTTGCCGATGGGTGTGGCTGTTAAACGCGATATGTTCGATGCGTCGACTATCATTTAAGATCGTTAAAGAATGATAACTATTTCTTTCTTTTTTCTTGTCGCTTCTGTCTGTCTCTCTCTCTCTCTCTCTCTCTTCCTCCCACCCCTCCTCTCTATCTATCTATCTATCTATCTATTTTTTTTTTCTGTTTTTGCGTAGCCAAAAATTAATTCCTCTTTTATGAGGAATGAACTTTGGTCTTTAAGTTAAACGTCATTATCGTCGTAAATGACGAAGAAAATGTTAAACCAACGAAATAGGAAGGCTTATAAAGTTTTCATTAAGATTCTCGTGGATAAACGCATTAATTGCGGATTTTCCGTGGAGAGGAAAATAGAGAATAATAGTCAAGGACGTCTCGACCCAATGATTCTCCTCTCCCTTTCGACTAAGTCAAAAGGTTGCGCATAGTGTAGTTTAAGGAGCCTAACTAAGTACCCATACAAAAGTGTTTTCTCAGTACTATGAGCAGCTATTCCTTCGGGAAAGATGGGACGAGAGTGGAACGGGAGGAGTGGAAAGGAGAGAAGGAGGTTTCCTCCCTCTAAGAGCGAGGATTTTAGAAACTAATGCTAATTTAGTTGGGCGCATAACGTGCGCGCCAGCTTGTAAACGGCATCGTCACAACAGTCGAAAATTCACCTGTCGGTTTCTCGCCCTTTATAAGAACCAACGAAAATCAAATTACGAGGTGGTGCACCGACGTTAACACGATGTCATTGCCAATCGATCGATCTATTACGAAATGCGAATTAGAAAATTTTTTTCTCATACATTTAACGCTTCAATCGATTCCTCAATACCATTTTCATTTACTTTTATTCGGACATATAAATACGTATATAATGTGTGACTCGTTCATTCGTCAAATCGATTAACTCCGCAAAACAAAAAGTGAAGAAATAACGATGAAATGATATAAATTGCATTTTAAAATTTCCCTTTGAAATATAAATTCAAATGAAAATTGTAAATGGGCATGAAGGCCTTGCTATTGTCGATCGAATAGCATTATCGCGACGATTAACATTAGAGCACGGATTTTTTAATATCGTAGTGGCTTTTTGAAAGGAATTATTTTCTATTCGTTCGGAAAAAAAAAAAGAATAAAAAAAGAGAAGAAACAAAAAAAGAATCAAAAAAGTCGAATTAATCGATTTGCCCTGTGAAACGGATTATATAACGATCGAGAAATCATCAACGATCAGATAAGAAAGGTAATAACGAAGATAAAGAAAATTATAAAACGTATTAATCGAGCATTATCGTTCGGTTGTAACATCGTTTAAATTTAATAGCTTTGATGGAGGTAGAGTGAGGGTGTGTATGTGTATGTGTGTGTGTGAGAGAGAGAGAGAGAGAAGAACGAAAAAAAAAGGATCGAAAAGTACATATCGGTCGAAGGGATTCGTTGTAAAGTATATAAGTCGAAATACTCGCGAGGAACGTGTCTCTCTAAATCATGAAACTTCCGTTAAAACTTTCTGTCTGTGTGCAACCTCGAACGGACTTTCTTTCTCCGTGCACATAAGCTCCTAGGATCAAAGGATTAAGAAATAGAAAAGTAAAAGACTGTCGACCATCAAACATCAGGGAAAAGGATCGAAGCAAAGGGGGGGGGGGGAGGTGATAGAAAGAAGAGAGGAGGAAAAAGAGATAAAGAGGGTAAAAAAAGGGTTGGGAGAAGTGGGGAGATAGGGGGGGGAGGGAGGAAAACGAGAATAAAAAAAAATAAATATTTTTCACGCGGGTTTTTTATCTTTTTCTCTTTTTTCCCTTTTTTTTTTTTTTTTTTTTTTTTTTTTTTTTTTTTGTTTATATCATACACAGCTTGACCATCATCAATATTTAATGACGTATACGTTTCAATTGGCTACTCTAGGATGAGAAATAAATTTTATTTCCATGAAAAAGTTAAGAGCAAAGAATGGAATAATCAGAATGTTAAGTTAATATAAGTAGTTTATTTGTAAATACGACGGTGTGTAAACATAAGTCCGTATACACATTACTTACTCGCAAGTACTAACACATTTAACAAGACTAAGTATATTATAATACGAAAATCTGTTAGTAATATTCATCTTAGGAAAACTTGCTTTTGTATGGACTCCTTATTGTGAGAAGGACAGAGAGAGAGAGAGAGAGAGAGAGAAAGAGAGAGAGAGAGAGAGAGAGAAAGACAGAGAGAATAATTACCTCGCTAATGCTACCCTCTTGAACTGTAAATAATCTTTTCACCGTAACGGACAAAAAGAAATAAAAAAATAAAAAAAAAAAAAAAGAAAAAGAAAACAGAGCAAAAAAAATAGATATACATAGTAATTTTGGCGTATGTAAAAATGGTGGAAAAATCGTGGCGAAAAAATGTTTCAGAAAAAAAAAAAGAAAGAAAGAAAGAAAATGAAATAGAAGGGAAAAGAAGGAAATAGGAAATTCGGTGAAACTGCTAATGGATTATCCAATGAAATATACATAAATATTGATTTTACGATTTTTCATATACGAGCTATGTTAGAGGTAACATGAAATCTTGCTAATGAACGAAAAAAAAAAAAAAGGAAGAGAAAAAAGAAGATAAAAAAAAAAAAAAGAAGAGGAAAAAACAAACAAAAAAGATTTTCATCCTATGTTTTCCCATTTTTATTTGTTATTCTTATTCTTTTTCCTCCTCTTCCTCTTCTTCTTCTTCTTCTTCTTTTTTTTTTTCTTTTTCCTTTTTGCTTTATTGCAACGAAATGACACATAACATTGACTAGTAAGTAAATTATTGTAAAACTGGGCGTTCGGTTATTTACATCAAACCGGATATAGAATCCCTTTGATGGAACAGCGAATGAATATTGTATATCCTATAAAGGGAGACAATAATCCTTGGACGAACAACCCCAGCAAGCTCAATATACATTATGGAAGCTAACATGTCTCATATACATATATATAACATGTGACATATATGTATATATGATATATAAGTAAACATGTTATATACATATATATATATATATATATATATCCTCCCTTCCCGTTCTCTTTCTATGAATATAGTACGTTCTATGTGATATAACGTATATGCATATTAACACAGATGCATAAGGTTCTAATGCAATCCAATACGTTTCGGGTTCATTGACTCAGATATATTAAGACAGAAAAGTATATTATAATTTCATCGGGAACTAATTCTAACCCCAACAACTACTTCTATTTTGATTAAAAATTAATTTTTCTTATTTTATACGTCTGATTAAATCGAATCGCGCGTATAATATAACGGATGCAAAAATTCATTGAAATGAATAAATCTTCAAGGAGAGCTACGTATTTCATTCTTTCGTTGAATTTTTGCCAATGAAAAGATGACAAGTGGTACGGTAGGTAAGGTTTCCTCCTAAATGCACCTACCCCTTCCTCCCACCCCCACCATCCCTCCCCCCAACGGTTCTATGACCCCAGAAGAAATCCCATAAGACCTAACTCACTTCACTTCCCCACTTTTCTCTTTTATTCTCTTTTCATCTCTTCTCTCTTATTTGACCGTCTCACGTCTTTCATAGTTTCTAGAAGCGAAGAAAATCGAAATTAATAGTGGCACACGATCGAGGAAATGTCATTTTCTCTTTTCTTTTTTTACTTTCTCCTGTCAATAAAGTAATATAACTAAATGACAAGGGGTACTATCGTTAAAAGATAACTACTAGAGTATATCGTTATGGATTCTGTAAAAAATTTATATTCTTCCATAGATTTCGTTCGAGCTTAAACCTTAATAACAAAATCTGATAAATTTTATCCGTAACCTTGTCTACGGAATAATTTACGAAAAATGTACCGATTTCAAATTAACATATTTCTTTCAAAAAAATGAAGATACTTTCACATCCCTTTTTGCCATTTATTTATATATATATTTTCTTTTATTTTTTTTTTTTTTTTTTTTTTTTTTTTTTTTATCGGGAAATGTATTTTAGTTTTATGCGAAAAAGAGAGAGAGAGAGAGAGAGAAAATTATTTTCAAATAAAATAAAATAAACTGTCGTTAGATGATATTTAAATTATATATTAAAAAATGGAAAGCCAACATATCGGCTCTGAAAGGTATTAAGAGGATTGATAATATTTTTTACGATTAGGAATGTTTTTTTTCTCTTTTTCTTTTTTTTTTTTTTTTTTTTGCATGTATTTCGTCGGAGCCTTATAAATAATCGTCGTATACTCAGCTTAATCTCTGAAATATAAAAAAGAAAAAGAGAATAGGAAAAAGAGAAAGAAAAAGTAAAACAAGAGCGAGAGAGAGAGAGAGAGAGAGAGAGAGAGAGAAATTTTAACAAGAAATTAAGAAAAAAAAAAAAAAAAGAAGATAAAAGGAAGAAATAAAAAAAATAAACAATGCATCGAATTAATTCCCGTCGAGAGAGAATTAACGACGACGTTTTAAAGAAATCTGTGGGGTCTCTCTCTCTCTCCCTCCTTCCCTTCTACCCTCTCTTTCTCTCTCTCTCTCTTTCACCTCTTCGACGTCACTTCCGTGATTTTTCCGAGCTTTCATTCGGTCGACACACGACGGGACGGTGCTGGTACTCACATCTCTCTCGCAGTTAATGGCTGGCAAAGTACGTTTTAGCGTTGCCCACTCAAGTGCTCGGCTATGCAGTTCGCGTTAATTATGGTTGTAAGCTGAAATTGCGATCATATCGACGCGCCGGTAACGCTGTTAACTCGCCGCAGTTCTCTCTCTCTCTCTCCTCTCTCTCTTTCTCTCTCTCTCTCTCTCTCTCTCTCTCTCTCTCTCTCTCTCTCTCTCTCTCTCTCTTACTTTCTAAACCATACGTACGGTGGTTACGTGTTAATTCAACGCTAAAGTCGACTTCGGAACTCGTGCGAATTAACACCGGTAATGATCACGGTACGTTAATTGCTAGGAAAGAAAATTTCGAAAGGACTTAACTATTTCGAAAAAGGAAGAAGGTGATACCGGTTAAATATCCGACAAGATTCTCTAAAATCTACTACGATCATTCGTAGGAGATAACGTTAACTAATCGTAGAAAATGTTCGTACGCTTGTGGAATACGATTATAATCATTGTAAGAACGTGTCCCAGCTTTCATATTAAACTCAATGATCTCTCTCGCTCTTTCTCTCTCCTCTTTCTCGATTTGAATTCGCATTTGTTGTTTGAAGTTTGGAAAGTTTAGAACGATCCCGTTACGACGAGAAGGTACGTTAGGATGTTTCATGTCCTTCGAAAATATTATATTCCAAGGAGATTGTCAGAACTACATCGGTTTTCTTTTTTTTTTTTTTTTTTTTCAAAACGAAAACAAAATTAATAAAAAAAGAGAGAAAAAAAATAAAAAAAAATAAAAAATAAAGACGAATAACAAAATAAAACAATAAAATGAAGAAAGAAGAAGAAAAAAGGAGAAAGAAGGAAGATAAAGAAAAAAAAAAAAAAAAAAAGAAAAGAAAAAAAAAAAGAAAAACAATCAATCCATCGAAAGTCATATAACAAAAGAAAAATCTTTCAAAGAGCCGAACTTTGATTCTCTCGGATAATGCACCAGTTTTTTTTTTTTTTTTCTTCTTTTTCTTCTTCTTCATCTTCTATCTTTCTCATTCTTAGTTTACCACAGCTCCCTCTCTCTCTCTCTTTCTGTTTCTTCGGACAGAACCGCGAAGAACTCTCCTCTTCATTTCCTCCTTTTGCATCTTGGAGCTTGACTCGTACCTCTTCATCGTCTTCGAACTTTCTCGACGTGGATTTACGACTCCTCCATGGCGATGTTGTCGCTTAAAACGTTCCTCCTCCCTGTCCTCCACCTCCTCCTCCTCTTTCTCGTCCACCACTATCACCTCCTTCTTTTCCTTCTCTTCCTACTGCAACGATCCTGTATCTTTCCCAGCTAAGGATTAGGTACTCTTCGCTTAAGTTACTCTAGACGAATCTAAGAAGGAAAAAGAGAGAGAGAGAGAGAGAGAGAGAAAGAGGGATTAGATTCACTAAGAATATCGAAATAAAATATTATCAAATGATACGAATTGTTCAATCATGACAAATCTAAACAATCTCAAGTTCATTGAAAATGTGCAGAACAGTTATAAAGAACATTATTATTATCTATACTCGAGACGATGTCTCGAACAAACTCGAATGAACTCGTCGAACGATGATTACTCCATATATACGATTGGAGTGGAAAAAGAAAAAAAAAAAGCAAAAAAAGAAAAAAAGAAATAAAAATAAAAAAGAAAGGAACAAAAAGAGGATCGATATAGACAGACAATTACGTTACGATATTGTATCGAATGAATCTCGCGTAACAAGGCGAGTAAATATCTACGTCCCGTAAAGAGAAATCTCTACGCCATAGATACAAATATCCACTACTCGAAACTCTCTCTCTCTCTCTCTCTCTCTCTTCTCTCTCTTTCAAACGTATGTATATATGTATATCATCGGTCGACGACGACCAACGAGTGCGAGCGTCTATTGGGCCATTATTTGTCGTTGCTGAACACCCGTTAAGAACCCCCTGTTATTTTCTTCCATCTCCTTTCATAATCGTTCCTTTTTCTCTTCTTTTTCTCTTCGAACTCAATGTTCCCGACGATAATAACTTTCACGATATTACGATATTATGCAATCGGTTTTTATATACGTTTCAATGTCAAAAATAAATGGAAAGAAAAAGAGAAATAAAAAAAGAAAGAAGAAGGAAGAAAAAAAAAATATATATATATATATATATATATATATATATATATATATATATGTAAATATATGGTTTGGCAAAAAGTAACGAACTATTTATTAATTGTTCCCGTTTATTAACGTAGCATTATTATTTATCCATGACCGCGAAAACAAACTTTTCGATCGAAGAATATGTATCCATAAATGCTGCCACGTTGCCAATAGCGTGCTCAGTACGTCGAACTAACACGTTTACCATCAAACACGATAGCAATAATGGTGGTAATAGCGCGTATTATCTACCCCATATAATAACTAATTGCCGTTTCATAACCAACGAGGCCAGCAACCTCCTCCCTCTCTCCCTCCTCCACGCAACCCTTCCCAACTTGTTGTTGTTGTTGTTGATGTTATTGTTGTTGCCTTGTGGATCTACGTATAATGCTAATAAAGCAATCAAATATAAACACCGTTAACAAAGTAGAATTTTATCGATTTTATCGTACGATAGGAAATGAGAGAGAGAGAGAGAGAGAGAGAGAGAGAGAGAGAGAGAGAGAGAGAGAGAGAGAGAGAGAGAGAGAGAGAGAGAGTAATATTACCAACGTAATCATATTATTTTCGTATGACATAAGCGTAGAAACACGTTTTCTACTGCTCGTTCGCATATACCTACATACATATATATATATATATATATATATATACATACATACATACATATATAGTATGTTAACGGAGGTGTCTCTCGCGTAACGCTATATCAGAAGCGGTGAGATCATGTAATCGTGTAAGTGGAGAAAAGCGGAACACCGTAATGTATCCTCGGAGAAGTTCCATCGAGTGCCGCGAATATATGGTTACTTCGTATACAGATATATCTTCATACTATATATATGAATATATATACATACATATACATGTAAACGTGTAAATGGATAATATATATATGTATATAATATATGCATATATGTTTATATATATATATATATGTATGTATATAGCTTTGGATATGAGAATGGTAACGGTTTATAGTCTCGATCGATGATGCAATTTGTTCAAATAAATCGAATCGTTGTAAACGTACCACCAAAATGGTTTATCAAAGTGAATGAAAGAGAAAAAGAGAAAACGAGAAAGAGAGAGAGAGAGAGATCATAAATTCGATTTTTTTCATATATATATATATATATATATATTACAAATAATAATAGCGATGATTTAAAAGCAAGAATCGATGCCAGACAACTTTTAACGAGGAGACGAAGTATATGTATGTCTGTGTCTATATAAATATATATATATTATATATATATACATACATATACACAAGTACTTCGAAGCTATATAACGATCGGAAAAAGGGCTGTACTTTGTTTGAAGAGGGCGAAAAAAATAGGGGGAGGAAAAAAGAAATAAAAAAAAAATTTTAAGAGAAGAAGAAAAGAACGTCGTCCACATCGACGTGTCGTAAAGTTCATTTATTGCAGCATAGACTCTCTCCTCTCTCTCTCTCTCTCTCTCTCTCTCTCTCTCTCTCTCTCTCTCTCTCTTCGTAAGCTCTTCGAGTCATTGAACCAAGAATTTTTTTTTCTTAAAGTCTATACTTCGCAATATATATAATATATATATATATATATATATATATATATATATATATTTACGTACATGCGCACATATATATATAGTAGCTTCAAGATTCTCTCTCTCTCTCTCTCTCTCTCTCTCTCTCTCTCTCTCTCTCTCTCTCTCTCTCTCTATCTATCTATCTTTATCTCCTCTCTATCTCTATCTCTATCTTCCATTCTCTTGTACACGCCTACGTCATTCTCGATATAATCCTCCTATGCGCGCGATCCATCCTCCAGTGGAAGGCCCACTTGCCGATCGATAACTCGAACGGCCGAACATTATCGTTCATCGTCTTTAGCGCTACGATTCGTTATCCGACAGTGTCCTCCTCTATACCTCAGAGAACCGATCCTGATTGTTCGTAGAAGAAACGATTTAGCTTTTGTCAGATAAGCCCGTATCGATGGAGTTCAGAATGTGGCCGAACTTTAAAGTCGATCTCTCGCCGAACTGATATTTCCGTCTTGTCTAAGTTTGAATTTACGGGGAAGAAAAAGCACCCGACCTGCGACGCGTTTTACTTTTTTTTTTTTTTTTTTTTTTTCTTTTTTTTTTCTTTTCTTTTTTTTTTTTTTTTTTTAATAAACGATATGCGCGATAAGAAAATATCAAGATTCATCCCTAGATGAGGTTATTGTATATATGATATATACTTTTCTTTTTTCTTTTTTTTTTTAATCTACTTATACATATATATATATATACACATATATTACGAAAAAAGATCGAGAGAAAATATATGGAATCGTATATATGGACGATTACGATCCACGCCTTTTTAACACGTGCAAACTGTATATTTACACGCTCTGACGTTTTATGTATATTCGTATCGGCCGTTTACAAACCCGATTCGCGTAACATTAAAAGGGCGTTTCGTAATAGCGTTTCGTCGTGAGTACGATGACGGCTATAATTTAACCGCGACGAAAAGCTACCGAGAACGAAAAGGGCCAATAAAATGCCGTGTCGACTGGTCGGTCGGTCGGTCGGTCGGTCGGTCGATCGGTCGGTTGGTCGATCGGTCGGTCTCACGTAATAAAGGGAACGAAATCAAGAAGAAAACGTTTGCTCGCGTGCACTCTCGGTACGGCCTTCCTACGCGTCTAGTTCTAATCGCTAATAGAGGTAGAAAAAGGAAAACGAATAGCATGTATTTATGTGTGTACACAGAAACGTATACATAAGCGCGCACGGCCATTTGTCATAATTACAAGAAAGAGAGAGAGAGAGAGAGACAAAGAAAGATAGATATATAGATAGATAGATAGATAGAAAGAGAGAAAGGATAGATAGATATATATATATATATATATATATATCACAGGATTTGTCGGTCGACCGTTTGATAAATACTATTAGTTATAACTAGATTTTCATAAAAATTATCGTATTTCATTTTAGAAGATAGATAAATTCTATTCGGTTCGATTCGGTTCAACGAACTCGTTAACAAATTGCTGGAATTTCGATCTATCTAATGTTCATTGTTAAAATATATAGAAATCGTTTTAAAAGATAACGAGTAAGAATCGAAAAGAGAGAGAGAGAGAGAGAGAGAGAGAGAGAGAATGGAAGCGGCTGATAGAGAAAGAGAGATATAAACGGAAGAGTGAACTCACGTATCGGTAACTTCTCGAGCGAGTTATCTTGACAATTCGATGGCCGTAGAAACGAGAGAAACTTGTGCTCGCTGGCTCGAGGCTACCGATGATGGTTATGGTAGTGATAGTGATAGTGGTAGTGGTATCGTTGCTTTGCTTCCGATTCGAAGATAAGAGACTCGATGTTACACACGCCTTCTTCTTCAAACCAACCGACGACATAAATTACGTTTACGTACGAAACCGCCGTGGGGTCGTCTTCGTCGTAGTATCGATATTTTCTTTAACGTAAAGAAGTTGATTCAACTTGATATCCTCATGTAATACCCCTATCAATCGATTTTATATCGAGAAAAGATAAGATTCAGAACTTAATTACGTACTTACATTTACTTTCACCTTTTTTTCATTTTTCGAATGATATCGATATGAAAATATCGATATCGAAATAAACAATTTTAATTGATAAGTAACTAATTAAGTAAGTATAATTAAACGATCGAGAAAAACAAAACTAATGAAGAAGAAAACATTTTAGTACGTTCTCTCTAATTTTTAACCCAAAATCTCTCGTCGTAACCGACGAGGTATGAATTTTGTTGTTTAACATGTAGAAGGTATTTATATTATATTTCTTCGGTCCCTTTTAAAAATAATATAAATCAGACTGGAGAACTTCCGAGTTGACTTTCACGAGACAAGTAGGAAACACAAAATTAACGAGACGTTTAGAATGCAGAGTGAACTTCTCTCTTTGTGTATACATGTATATATATATATGTACGTACGAACGTACGTATGTATACACACACATACATACACACATATATATATATATATATATATATATATATATGTATGTATCTGTGTCGGGAGAAGCTCGAGTGTGCCAACGAAGTAAACGCGTTTGCATTTCCTGTCCCGCGAGCGCTATCTATCCGTTTGCAGTTAGTTATCTCTCTTTCTCTCTCTCTCTCTCTCTCTCTCTCTCTCTCTCTCTTTCTCTCTCTCTCATAGAGAGAAGGCCGCGCAATTCGTCTCGAAATTTCGAACGTGTCGTACGAGAGACAACGTTCAAAGCTCCTTGTTGCTTCCATATTTTCTGCATAAACGCACGTGTGAAAATGCACTATTGTGCATATACATAAGCATTTAACACATAACATACACATGCATGCATATACTATTAATATACATATATATATATATATATATATATATATATGCATGGATATATGCATGTACATATGTTACGTGTATATATATATATATATATATATATGCACACACATGTGCATACGTCATTGTAGATACAGGTGAACATCTAACAAAGAGAAAAAGTCGAACGACCAAGTACGTCCTGTGTTTTTATACGGAACTCAACGTCAACCGGATTCTCTTTCATCATCCTCTCGTCATCGGAACTATGACGATGCGACGTAAAAAGAAAAAGATGAGAAAAGAAAAGAAAAAAAAAAGAAAGAGAGAGAGATAACAAAAAGACGACAAAAAATAAAGATAAGGAGAATAAGGAAAACACAAAAAACGAGATAAGAAAACGAGGACAAAACTAGGTGCAAATGAGGGGGAGGGGGAGGGGGAGGGAAAATTAATAAAAAAGAAAAAAAAAAAAAAAGGAAAATGAAAAACCTCGTGTCATTCTTTCTATTCTTGATAATTGAAACAACCTTGACACGGGGAATGTTGTACGCGATGGAAGGAAGCGCATTTGTTTGCCTTTAAATGAAGGGAAAAAAAAAATGAAAAAAGAAAAAAAAAAAAAAGAAAAAGAAAAAAGAAAAAAAATGAGGAAAATGTGCCCCTCCTTCTCTCTTTTCAACCGAGTAGTTTCAATATTCTGGTATGTCACGTGGCCTTGACGCGCCACGACACGGATACCTTCTTCCGCGAAAATACGAAGCTTTAGTAGATAGCCCTAGGCTACAGTAAGTGACAAAGGTGATGATATCCAATCCCTCCCTCTCCCTCTCTCTCTCTCTCTCTCTCTCTCTCCCTCCCTCTCAAACTTTCTCTCTCTCTCTCTCTCTTTATCGTCTACCCTTCTCTACGTCTTCCTTTCCTTTGTGCGACACAGCGTCGTAAAAGTGAGCAAAACTGTCGCAGACGAATGAAAGGGCTTTCACTATCCATAAATATCTCCTATTTCCTTCGTTTTCTTGACACGAAAAGAAGAAGACAGGCATTCGAATTCGATGATGATCTTTTTCCCTTGAAGGTATCCCATCATCCGAACTTTCAAAGCTCTCTCTCTCTCTCTCTCTCTCTCTTTTTCTGAATAGAACTTAATAAAGCATCAAGTATCAGTAAGCTCCTAGGCGTTCCGCTTTGATGCACAATCTTATTGGTATAACAACGTGACCGTTCGCATAAGCAGAAAGAAAAAAAAAAGAAAGAAAAAAGGAAATAAAAAAAAATAAAAGAAAATAAGAAAAGAAAGAGAACAGATAACGAATGAGTTCGTCGCCGTTATACGGAATATTACGTTTGCATAATGCGAACGCGGTCGTATTCTCTCTCTCTCTTTCTCTCTCTC
>NC_062190.1:10322266-10324766 GCF_912470025.1 Vespa velutina | reverse complement strand
CGGTGACTTTTGGAAAAGCATTGTCGTCATCCGTGTCAGCTTCATAATTCGATGAAACTTTGACTCGATGAGAGAGAGAGAGAGAGAGAGAGAACGAATAAGAGAATGAGAGAGTGAAATGGAAGAGAAACAGACCGGAGGCGTCCTTTGACCAAGGATCTTGATGTGGTCTGAAGTTGGCAGAATGACAATTGCGTCTAGCTCGAGTCTCCGTTAATACTCTCCTCGCTTCGCCGGATTATAGTCTATCTACCTACCTACCTATCTACCTACCTACCTACCTACCTACCTACCTTACCTATCTACCTACTGCAATGTCGAGGTTATTATAGAGGAAAAGCCTTAGCCGCATTTGTGCCGTCTCCCGGATATGCGTGGGATTTCATACTTGATAAGACATTTCTTTTTTTGCTTATGTTTTTGTTTGTTATTATTATTATTATTATTATTATTATTATTATTATTATTATTATTATCAAGTCCAAGGCAATATTATATCGATAAAAAGTTTGAATTTTTGAAATCTTTAAGATTCTTCGAATGTCTTAGAGAAAATAAAAGAGATCCCTATGGATATCGAATAGATACGACGATCGATAAAGAAAACTGGGATATCAAAGAAGAATATCTTTCTTCTTGTTACACTACGACTTACATTTTTCTTTCCCGATACGCTCGCTATGTTGGCAACGATCCAGGACGATTAACGCGTAACTCAGGATTCGGTAACGCTACTCGATCGTCGTTGCATTGGCCATGCAAGTGACTATATCGATGAAAAAATAAAACAAAGAGAGAGAAAGAGAGATAAAGAGAAATAAAGACAGATACACACCATAAAACACGTCTCCTCTCTCGTGATACGATTAGGTTAAAGCCGACGTATACTACTCCAAGGCCGTTTGCCAATACGTTTGTCTTAATTCAGTATATATCGAGATGCCAACCGTTAATGGACCCGAATTTGCTTCCCATTAAGATGAGATACGAGCGTGCGAGATGTTAGCCCGCCAATCCTTCTCCCTTTCCCTCCTCTCCCTCAACCTTCGTCCTTCTCCTCGTCCTCCTCCTTCATCTCATCCAACACCAGCAACACCATCTCCGTTAACCCTATCTGAGTCGTTAATTTTAACGATCGTTAGGGCAACACCGACGTCGACCAATCCGGAAGAGAGACGGCGACGTCTATTAACGATCAGAGCATCCTCGTATCGTCCAAGAGAGGATATATCGATGCGAAATGTCGATGGTCTTGGACATTCGCGAGCTTATTCCAAAGAGGATTCGTGGCGTAGATCGAAGGATTTAACTGGATTACACGATCGAGTAATTTACAATTTTCATAGGCATCCAAGTTTACAAACCTATCTCCTTGAACAATGTCCTCTATGTTCACGAGAATTGCAATTCATCGGGGCAAGGGGGGAGTAGGAGACTCGATAAGATCAATCGCTAAAATTGAACGTTATCTATGGTTTATCTGTCTATTATATACATAATGATATAGGATTAATTGACCAAATGATGTTTAGTACCAGTATCGCGTCTTGTGTCAGCTCGTAATAGCTTGGTATAGGTCGAGGTTAGATCCTTCCCTTATGATAAATCCTCTTATCAACGTAATCTTAATGAGTTACCCGAGTAATTATATCCCTAGGACTCGTTATGAATTATTACCGCGTTACATGTATAATGTTATAACGCGTATTCGTAAAGAAATAAAAAAGAAAGAGAGAGAGGGAGAGAGAGAGAGAGAAAGAGATAAAAGAAACAAACGTTATGAAACTGAATAATCACATATTTCGAAAAAAATAATCGAAATAATTCGTACAAATGATAATTCTTCAGACGATTTACAAATTCGCTTAATGACAATTGTAACTAATTTTTCATTTTTCTTTTCTTTTCTTTTCTTTTCTTTTCGACAAGGAAAAAGTTCCGCGGAAGGTGAAGGCACGGGCGATTAACTTTCAGCTACGGTTGGACTTGTTAAAGAAACGACCCAACTCGTTGTTGGCCGTACTGTTCGGTAAAAGGTACCACAGCACCTTATTTCCTTTCTTACGATGCCATTCCACATATTTCTTGTCATAAGTCCCTCGTTCTCTAGGTTGAAATGACACGTATATACCATAAACCAGTTCGTTATCGTCTAATCTACAA
Source organism: Vespa velutina (assembly GCF_912470025.1). Taxonomy (NCBI): domain Eukaryota; kingdom Metazoa; phylum Arthropoda; class Insecta; order Hymenoptera; family Vespidae; genus Vespa; species Vespa velutina. The sequence continues at coordinate 10,322,603 of NC_062190.1, read as the reverse complement.
GACCGGTAACACGTTCCGCGAAAGATCTTATCTAACGACAATAATTATTTCCTTAAGAAAGAGCTTTTTTAATTCCACTTAAACGTCACGGCAAAGTCGAATGTCGTTAATTTATTCGTGCTAATTTATTCGTTATAATTCCATCGGATATCTGTGATATATATATATATATATATATATATATATATGTACTTATGTACGTGTATATATGTTCATTTTGTTTTTCCGCTTGCTTGCCCATTTTACTTTTTCTTTTTTACTAAAATTCATTAGGTAAATAAAAATGTGCTGCTTAAGTTATTTTTTTTTTGTCTTCGTCATTTTCTTTTTTTTTTTT
>NC_062190.1:10304766-10319766 GCF_912470025.1 Vespa velutina | reverse complement strand
GCGAACGTTTATAAATATTTGATCGAATTCGACAAAAATGCAAGACCAACGAGGATGTATGTATGTATGTACATACATTCGTACAGATAAAAATGGTTATTATTATTTCAATGGAATTTTCATGAATGCAATATGATACATTCGTGTTTTTTGATCAATCTCAAAGTACACCGATAAATTTTATTTTCAATAATCAATGACGGATATACATACACACGTATGTAATATATCGCGAGCTTTCAAGTTTTTTTTTTCTTTTTTGAAAAATTTTGTTATGTAGAGAAAAAGAAAAGAGAAAGGAAAAAGAAGGAAAAAAATTTTTTAAAATCAACAAAAAAAAAAAAGAATAAAAAAAATGTAATCAAACATAAAACATGATATAAAATATGACAAAAGGAAATACCATGCACGACCGGGTTTAATTTTTCATTTCTTTGCTTTTTTTTATTTTTTTTTTTTTTTCACCCCCATGATTTCTCGTTAATTCAATATGTAGGTATAGCGTTAGCTACATCGAACGATGTGTGTGCATCGACCGTAAAATTGTATTACGAGTGCTTCCAAGTGAATTATACTGATTTCAAAAATTTACCTAAGCGTGATCGTGTATTTTCTACGCGCTATATAACCAACGTCCATTGTTTTATTATATATTCAAATACGCCCGGTATATTCGGGATCGTGGAAATTCTACGGAAATTTTTATAATCGATGAGTAGGCGTGGGGCGTGGGTGGAGGAGGAGGAGGAGGAGGAGGGGGTTGAAAAAATAAGAATGATAATAAAAATAAAACTAAAAAAAATAAAAGAAAAAGGGGAAACAAATAAAAAATAAAAGAAGGCAAAAGAAAAAGAAGAAAAGAAAAAGGCCTTCGTGAGAATGACAAGATAGATAAAACAATGTAATTTATTAATTTTATCAATCGTAATGATCGAATCGAAATAGTCCGACAGGGTTTCTTCGCGTTATTGGAAAAGTTGAAGGAAAAACTTTTAACGAAACTGATGACTCGGTTAAGAGGGATAGGAAAAACGGTGAGAAAAGAAGCTTCGAAAGAAAACGATGGTAGAACTCTCGTCGCGATAAACGAAGAACGATTTCTTAGATTTTGTTAGGGATGAGAAAGAGAAAGAAAGAGAGAGAGAGAGAGAGAGAGAGAGAAAAAGAAAGAGAGAGAGAGAGAAAAGTAGCCGATAGAAAAACGGCCGGTGGCGAACAAAAGCAAAGGCGTCGAGAAATAAGGACAAATCCAATCTGTGAAACTGGAAAAGAGACGTCGGTCAGCAGGAATGTCTTGGTTGTTCGCAGATCGTCGTCGCATTGTCGTCGCAGCTGTGCAACGATTCCTGTAGCATCCCTTTTTTTCTTTCTCTTTCTCTTTCTCTATCTTACTCTTTCTTTCTCTCTTTTACAATATACTTGGTATATAGTAGGTCGGATAGGCGGTCTACTCTTCTTCGCGTCCTTCTACCACCCTCACACTAATCGTAGAGTTCTTTTCATTCGACGATAAGAACAAAAAGACGATAGAAACAGAAAGAAAAAAAAAAAAAAAAAGATCAACGAAGAGAGCTTGGTTGTTGTGTGTGTACTCCGAGAAGGAGGATGCTGAATCGCTCGATTGCATCATCAGTTACTTTAAAGAGTGTAGTAGTAGCAGTAGTACTGTAGTAGCAGTAGCAGCAGCAGTAGTAGTAGCAGTAGTAGTAGTAGTAGTGTAGTAGTAGTGTAGTAGTAGTGTACTAGTAGTAGTAGTAGTAATAGTAGTAGTAGCAGTAGTAGTAGTAGTAGTAGTAGTAGTAGTATTAGTAGTAGTATAGTAGTAGTAGACGGTCGTTGACGGTATGTAACCCGAGCGTTCAGTTCATCGTAATACCTTTAAATAGAAACGTACACATGCGATAAATTGTTGTCCATTCAGTACTTTATCCCCTTCACACTGGTCTCCTCTCTCTATCACACACATATATACAATCACCACCACAATTACTACTACTACCACCAACCACAAGTTTCATGATTCTTTCGCGATTTACTTTTCGCGAGTCAAGCTTCTTCGATAACGGATATCCGGTTTAGAAGTTCGACGAGTTCGCTAGAAGTTTCAAGAGAAGAAGAAGAGAGAGAGAGAGAGAGAGAGAGAGAGAGAGAGAAAAGGAAAGAGAAAGAGAGATCCAGAGAGAAGGAAAGACCGGAAGAGGGTGGTTTCCAGCTCCTTAAGGCTAGCTGACCGAACAAGGAACCAAAATCGTGAGGAGAGAAAGAGCAAGTACAAAGGAACCTTTGTTCTCGACGAATCTTGCCCGTTTAATAGCGAGCCCGGTTACGGAACGGCCTAATGACGACAATAACGATGGTAATTCCTGCGATTATCCTTCAACATCGAGAAGGAGGATGTACTCGATCCAACTACGAACATCTCACTCTCTCTCTCTCTCTCTCTCTCTCTCTCTCTCTCTCTCTCTCTCTCTCTCTCTCTCTCTCTCTCTCTCTCTCTTTTTCTCACACACTCCTTTCTTCATTTATCGACATTTTTCGATGGTCCAAATCATTTCTTCCGTCTCTCTCAATCCTCTTAACGAGGAATCAAAATGAGAATTTTAAATATTCGTACATTTAAATATTTTTTTCGTACGTTTTTTCTACCTTTCTTTTTTCTTTATTTCCTTTTTTTTTTGTTTTATTTATTTATTTTTTTTTTTTCTTTTTTTCAATCTTAATCATAATCGAAACGAAATTTATTAGGCGCATAAAATTTTCCTCCACTTTTTCTCTATTTTTCTTCTCTCCTTTTGCGGCCGATCACTTTTTCCCGCGCTCCCTTTCTCCCTTCTTCCTTCATCAGTGCCATTTTTTTTTCCAGCCTCCTCCTTCTCCAACCCAATCTCCTATTCACTCACATTTACTTGCGGTTCACGATAACAGGAGCTTTTCATTGGTAAGCCATTGTTTCTGAACGCGAGTAATCCAGTACGTTCAATTGCAGAGAAAGTTCATGCACGTAATGCGTCACGAGAGATCGTGTCAGTGAGGAAAACAGAATGGGCGCGGCAGCTGTGCAATTTTGTCCACGTCGAGAAAAATACAATATATGCACACACGCATGCACACACACATCCATACATACACTCGAAAATATATGTGTGTATATATATATATATATATATAAATCGTGGCAAAAACGTCGCTCATTCGCACCAACGCACTATCTTCCTACGAATCCATGCGACAGAAAAAAAGAGAAAGAGAGAGGGAGAGAAGGAGAGAAAGAGAGGGAGAGAGAGAAAGAGCTACGCTTTAGATTAATTTTTGGGAACGACGAAAGAAATAGCTTTGGTATACGTTCTTCGCGTTTATATCCTCGAATGTTACCGATGGAAATTAACGTAAATGAAATTTATTTGAATTATTATTAAAAATAGTCATTGTTTTTCTTTTTCTATTGGAATCCAAATATTCGTCAAAACTGCAAAGAGAAATTAGGAAGTCATGATAAAATGAAAAGAGAGATAGAGATAGAGATAGATAGAGTGAGAGCGGCGAGACGAATGTTCTTTATTACATTTTTATTGTTTTTTATCTTTTCATTATTATTTTTTTCTCTTTTTTTTTTTCTCTTTTTTTTTTTTTTTTTTTTTTTTTTTTTCTTAATATGATAATTACCTACAACGTGTAACTAGCTAATTCAACGAAACATCAGAGAGTTCACGAGATGATAGTTAACGCGACACGCAAAAATGTCACTTTTTGTTGAGTCAGGACAAAGTCGGTGAGAATTTTTCTCATGCAGCACGTCCTCCTCCTAGTACGATGACGGTGATATGCGGAAAGGTGAAAACTGAAATATCTTCTTACACATATGGAAAAGTCGTTGTGTTAGGTGTGCAGTACATACGTACATACGTATGCATACGTTTTTCAACGACCTGCGTATAAATAGTCGAGAAACAAATATTTCACTCGAGTCAAATATTTAATTTTAGCGATGCGTAGAAACTTTAGAAGCGTGACATATTTTTCTTCGACTCAAAATAGAAGAAAAGACAAAAAAAAATAAAATTGTTCTCTTTTTCCCCCATTTTATCTTTTCTCATCGGAGAACAATATTTTACTACGGTTTTGGGTTAAAAGTTTTACGAGTTTGAGAAGACAATATTTTTTTTATCTTTTAACAACGAATCAAAATTATGTCGAGATGTTCGAATGAATGTAGTAGGGTAAAGAGAGAATTGGGGGTAAAAAAAATCAAATTTATAAGACTATTATGCGTGTATAGTAAATGGTTTATTAAACGTATTTAACTGGATCAAATTGATTCGAAAATACGATAAAATTATTATCGATCTTTGAGAAGTATGAATCAAATAAATCACCAGGCCAACATTAACGTACTTACATATATCATCATAATCCACTCTGATACAGTAGTACTTAACGTGGTACCCATTTATCGATAAAACATATACATGCACACATACACACACATACATATATATATATATATATATATATATGTGTATTTTTTGTTCTTTTTCCTTTTCCTCATTTTAATTCGTCCAACGACACGTTAATGAGCATCGATAAAACGATAGCGTTACAACGAACAGAAATACCTGCGTGGACGAACGAGCAATGGAGAAGCCAGCCATTCTCGAGTGACGACAGGCGCGTACGTAACACGCGTATAAATTATACGTGCTTGCTGAATGGATCGATTTTCCACTTGTTCGAGTAATTAGCCGTTCCGAGATCGCACAGATAACGTATCGCGTGCCTCCGATTTGTTTCTTCCTATTCGAGCGACGAACTCGTGGAACAGGAGTCTCATTAAAATGCGAACTCACCGAAAACCCGACTCGTTAATATCTCTGGCAAATCAGTCGATTCTATATATCCATCTTTTTCCTCATTCGAGGACACTGATAATACTTATTATCATTCATAAAGCTCGAATCGTTTTGATGATAATAGGAGGGGGAAAAAGAGAGAGAGAGAGAGAGAAAGAAACAATTTCACGATTGAAACGACCGTCATGAAGTTTAAGTAGACACGGATATCTAATACGTTCGCACGAAAATGGTTAACTAAGCACTTTGCCGCAACTGTTTCCTATAATTTTGATCCCCTTTTCCAGTAGGGAACTGCTACTCGATCCTTTGGAATACAGCTTAGTCGATCGTTAGTTCGAGGAGTAATCTCCTCGACGGCTGACTTAACTCTGGGGTAAATCGAAGTTTTATTATTACTAAGATGTGTATCATCCATATCTACTCTACCATACTTTCTCGTCGTATACTATCCCGTCAACTTTTCTACGTGTCTAATCATTTTTATTGATAGGTAATAGATTACACACACATACACACATATATATATATATATATATATATATATATATATATGAAATGGACAATAGACGAAGAACTTCGTGTTTGTTGAAACATAAAATTAATTTTTACTTTATGTACGTAACGATCAGTTAAATGCCAATGGAAAGTCATCTTGCGTGGGTGAACGAGACGAAACGCGAAAGTTCAAGGAGAACAGGTGATTCGTAACGCGTTTAAAATATTTTTTATAGAATTAATATAAATTATAATTTCTTTTCTTTCGTATTTGTCATAAGTAAGTACATAAAGTATGTACATATCTAGATTACTTAATCATAAAACGTTATACCTGTGTACATATAAAATCGATAATAATCATCGTTGTAACAATAATAAATGAAAAGTATATTGACGTTTAGATAGAAACACGATTAAACGCACGTAGTACTTACTTGCATATGTACTTTAATAATGAACATAAGCGTAAATGTTCGAATAGGTCCTAAGCGTTAAGCAGAATTGGAAATAACTTAGTACCAGATCGATCTTCTCTAGCGTAAACGCATCACGCGTTAGATTCGTAACGGGAAGCGTTAGAGTTATATTACCGACAAACTGGTATTTTGCCTTAAGCGCGAACGACGACAACCGATTAAGTTTGCAAATTACGCTTGCTCGTGAACACAATCGATCGCAGCTGCCGATTACCGAAAATGTAATTAAATTACACAATGGGGGATGATTTACAAGGCAGGCCGAACGGCCTTTCCTGCAATTCTCGATTCTCTCCTACCGAACTCCGCATGATGAATTTCAATGCGATGAATTTCAATGAATAGTCGAGAATTTTTTATAATTCTGAAAATAGAAAAACTAACAAAAAGTAATAATAATAATAATAATAATAATAATAATAATAATAATAATAATAATAATAATATACGCCATCGATCCGGGATGTGCAAACAACAGAGAATGGATATAATATCACTGATAATATCTGTAATAGAGATCATTTCCCAACAGCTTTAACAAAAAAGTAAAAAAAAAGGAGAGAACAAAGACAACACCTCAAAACATTAAACCACACATCGGCATGCATATGAGAAAGTACAGAAGGTGATTATATTAAAAACGTGCATCATGGTGAGAACATTTTGGAATATAGAAGAGAAATATTAAACTTGGCCGGAGGCTCGTCTGATCAACCTAATATACCAAATAATGAGAGGAAGAAAAAAAAGAATAATAACAATAAGAATAATAACAATAAGAATAATAACAATACGATTAATAACAATAAGAATAATAACAATAATAATAATAACAATAACAATAATAATAATAATAATAATAATAATAATAATAAATCGATTATTACCCTCCAAGTAATCATAATATACTTTCTCGTCGGTCGAACTACTAAAATGTATAAACTCGGATATTTAGAACACGTATTCCTACAACGAATTCAACAAGTAATATTAGTCAAAAAAAAAAATTTTGGGATAGGAATGAAATTTTTTTTATTTTTTTTTTTTTTTTTTACTCTATCTCTCTCTCTCTCTCTCTCTCTCTCTCTCTCTCTCTCTCTCTCTCTCACTTCTTTTTTTTTGTCGTTTCCTCGTCCGAAGTAAACTCGGCCATGGTGCATTGCTCTCCGTCGGCCTAGTTAAATCCAGAAAGTCAATGTTGCAGATCGACGAAGCGGCATCCCGTGTGCTTGGTACATACACGTTTCAACTATAAATAGTCCGTGGATACGCGTCGGTACGTTTCACTGGAGTCTCTCAGCCACGGTAGGCAAACTAGTAGTCACTAGGGGCTGAGCTTAAGTCTATGAAGGAAGAGAAGAAATTCTGGTCTATCTTTGCCTCTCTCTCTCTCTCTCTCTCTCTCTCTCACTCCTTCTCTCCACGGAAAATTTCTGAAGAGCTACAAAAGAGAATTAAAAAAAAAAAAAAAATAAAAGAAATGAAAGAAAAAGAGAAAGAGAGAGAGAGAGAGAGAGAGAGAGAGAGAGAGAAATTGTTCGAGACTGTCGAGGGATTCTTTTGATTTTACCTTCGGAGGGCAGGCAAACCATTGTGAGGGCCAACGACCTACTACGCACACATATACACAAACGGAAAAAGAGAAGGGCACATTACTGCTTACAGCAATCGAGTTATCCCAGGGCAGGTAGTCGATGCACGCCAGGTATGCGTGCTGCTATCTTCTTTCTTTCTCTCTCTCTCTCTCTCTCTCTCTCTCTCTCTCTTTCTTTCTCTTTTTTTTCTCTCTCTTTTTCCCGCCCTTCTTCTATATCCGTCCCTCCTTCACTCTCCTGCTTTGGAACGCGCTGGCTCATGGATACCGCACTCTTCTTCCACCTCTCAACATTTCTCTCTCTCTCTCTCTCTCTCTCTCTCTCTCTCTCTGGTTCTTTCTCTGTTTCTTTCTTCCTTTCTTCTCTCTTTGTTCGTTCTTCTTTTTCCGATTTGCTGGACCAAACCCGGGGAACTCGTTTACTTCCCGATCGAGGTGATCGCACCGTCCTGTTTGTGACGTTATTCCTGCTAGGTCAAATCGAAGCAGAAGCGGCGGGACCACAATCGAATCGTGCCATGGAAAGAGGCCGAATCTTTTGGACCCTGAAGCTTGGCTTTTATATTATTCGGATATCGCGATCGAGATACTTATATATCTACGTGTATATATATATGTATATATATTCTCTTTTTCACGTGAAAACTAGAAATATAATAAAATCCATTTGTTCTCTTTTTCTTTTCCTTTGGGTTTTTTTTCCCTTTCTTTCTTTTTTCTTTTTTTGTTTTTTTTTTGTTTTTGTTTTTTTCTTCAAAGCGTCAAGACATTTTATAAAATGCGGAACGATAAGAGGATATCTTATTTTCTGTCGATAGAAAAGAATGAAGAAAAATGTCGTATAACTTAAAAGAGAACGAGCGTGCTGCCAGGCAGCGAGCGAGTTGAAAAGGTCACCGCGCTAATGAGCATAACGAACCCTCATTTTTCTCGAACAACGAAACGAAACGATACGATACGATACGATACGATACGATACGGACACGAACACGACATTGCTATCATCGAATTTCTTTAAAATGGCAAAAGAAAAGGAGGCCAGAACGGCGATTTGTACGTAGTACGTTATGTATGTTCGGTGCGCGGAACCATCGAGCAAACTAGGTTTGTCGTTTGCGATAGCGTCTTAGCCGATAAACGAGCTGCATTGTCAACGACGATCGTGAGGATGCTATACGAGAGTATTACCGGCAGTCTGCCAGAGGCATTATTCCTAGCTGCCTCGTCCTTTTAACGCGGAATGCATTAGAATACGCTTAATTATCATGCACGAAGCTCGTTGCAGATAAACGCGTACTCTCTATATCTATAAAGCTTGTGGCTTCTATGTATATATATATATATATGTGTGTGTGTGTGTGTGTGTGTGTGTGTCTATAGGGGCGAGGAGAAGGAAAGTGGTACATGGATAAGTGTGAGTGTGTATACACGAACGAACTGCACGATACCGTGTCGGCGACGAGTCGATCGATGATCGAGCGAATCGCCATATGCAAATCCTGCCGGATGGATCCTGTCCCCTCGCGGTGCCAATTAACTACTCATACGACGTGTTAATCAAGACCAATAGAGCATAACGATATGTTATCTTTTCTTATCGATTCGTACGAGTTCAGATTCGATCTGTAAAACAGAATTTTTAAACAATTTTGTATTGTTTTAATAAAATGTGTGGAATGTATATTTTTTTTTTTTTCTTTTTAATTTATATATTTTTCAATAGGATATACAAATATATGTTCAATAAAATATATGTAATTTATAAAGTGTGTGTATGTGTGCGTGTGTGTGTGTGTATGCGGGTGTGTAAAAAGAAGAAAAGGAAAGAAAAATTCCGTGTTCAAGTATCAAAGTGACAGACGAAATAATGAGTTTCACTTCTTTTTTTTTCCCCTTTTATCGCAAATATTAAAAGACATTCTCATCCATGCGACACGAACTAAAAACTACGACAAATTGCAGGCACAAAGTCACCACGTAACTCGAACGATATATAAAGTTTCAAAGCTGTTTTTCTCTCGGAAACCTCGTCTTCCCGTCTCATGAGAAGTTGCTTGCTCCCTACTCAATTTCCGTAAGATCGTGATTTTAGGACGAACGTATGGATGTTTAAAAGCAACGTGAAACGTCCTTTCGATGATTCGTCATTAATAATAATAATAATAAAAAAAAAAAAAAAAAAAAAAAATTAAAAGATAAATAAATGAATAAGCAAAAAAAAAATGAAAAAAAAAATAAAATAAAATAAAAAAGAAAGCAAAAAAAAATGAAAAAAAAAAGAAAATAAACAAAATAAAAAAAGAAAGCCAAAAAAAAAGAAAAGAAATAATAATGAATAATAAATAATAAATATCTAATTCGTGCGCGATTTGTTATTACAATTAGTTTAAAATTAACGATTAAAGTATCACGAAAGATGATAATAATAATCGTAGCCACTTGGGATAGAATAAACAGGATTAAAGTCAACGTGTAAGAGGAGAACGATCGAAAAACCGTGAGTCGTTGTTGCGTCACCGATACAGGCGTGAAAAGAGAAAAGAAAAAAAAAAGAAAAAAAAAGAAAAAAGAAAAGCAAAGAAAAAGAAAACAAGAGATACGGTATCCAACGATTATGGCTGTAGGAACATACGCGCACCCACCCTCCCACCCTCCTTTTATCCGCCTAGTCTCCTTTTAAAGGCTACATCTGCAGCACAAACGATGCATTATTATCGTCAACCCGCACCCACCGTATGCGTTTTAATACCTTTTATAGCATCGACTCGAGGATGATGGAAATTACGGTGCGAGTTAGAGCACGAAATAGGCCGGTTAAAGGCCTACCTCTCTCTCTTTCTCTCTCTCTCTCTCTCTCTCTCTCTCTCTCTCTCTCTCTCTCCGCTTGTACTTTACTCGAGGACACGTAAATTTGCGATAATATCGCTAACCTAAACCTAAAGGAAACATACAATTCTCGGGATTAACGTTAGCGCTTAGATCAAATCGTTCGCATAATTCCAAGAAATACCAAGTTTATAAAATATAGATAGGTAAATCGCTTTACTCATCGACAAAAGCTACCTTTTCCTAAAAGCACTAAGGTAAATTTATCGTGCAACCATCAACCTCATTCCCCCCTCTCCCTCTCTCTTTTTGCCTGATTTCATGAAAGTGTCACGAGATAAACGTTATGAGAGAGAATGGCACAAAGACAAAGGAATTTCAGGAAGTCGGTCGGTGCATGACTCGCCGATGGCACGCAAAGTCACGTCGAAGATTCTCTTGCGGATCCTCTCTCTCTCTCTCTCTCTCTCTCTCTCTCTCTCTCTCTCTCTCTCTCTCTCTCTCTCTCTCTCTCTATGTTCCTCTAACAACCATAGTTACTCATCTTATAAAGCACGTCCTACTTGTATGCATCGATAACAAGATTCGAGCGAGTTTCGTAATAATAAACTCATATAATAAGACCGACGTTCGACTTATCAAACTTATCCCACCAATTCATTATCAATTCGAATTGATGAGAAAAGAAAAAAGAAAAATTTTTAACAATTTTTTCATCGTTAGAAAAAAAAAAATATATAATATAGAATTTTTTTTTCTTTCTTTTTTTTTTTTTTTCTTTCTATTAAATTGACCTTAACTCTTAATGATTTTACGCCATGATCAAACGAACGATATCGACTCTATGAAATATACGTATTTGTTATCCGGCTAATGAAAGCAGTCGATATCTTATGTAATGTAATCGATATTGCAATCAAGTTATCGATAATTATTAGACGTAAATAATTGGAGAGATGCTAGCACAAATGGAGAAGCTGGTAAGATGACACGCATTGACCTCAATATGACATTACGTTGTTGGGCACGATAATAACACGATCGGAATCTTCCTATCGGTACTTACACGCCAAAGTCTATCGAATCGGGGAGTACCAGTTTCTATAAATATATCTTCTATTTTCTTACTATATATATATATATATATATATATATATATATATATATATTTAATTATTCATTCATTTATTTATTTATCGAAGGAAAATAAGTATTGATTTAAATCCCGAATAGAAGGGAGTCATAAGAAAAATATTGTAGAAGTGAGAGAAGAAGAAGAAGAAGAGTCATTCGACATTCCGCGTGGTTTAACGAGCTAAGAATAGCTCTAAAATAGTCCTTAATCAAATTCATTTCCTACCTCTCTCTCTCTCTCTCTCTCTCTCTCTCTCTCTCTCTCTCTCTCTCTCTCTCTCTCTCTCTCTCTCTCTCTCTCTCTCTCTCTCTCTCTCTCTCTCTCTCTCTCTCTCTCTAACACTTTACTCAATTACTTTCCCATGATTAGGAAGAACTCTCTTGACCTTTCACAAATTCGCAAATTGTCTTACAGCGATACATAAATTTTTCTTTTTTTTTCTTTTTTTTTTTTTTTTATCTTGTTCCTACTTAACGCAACTTCTCCTCTTGCTTTCTCTTTCGCTTTTCTCGAAGAAAAGAAGAAGAGAAAGAAGAAGAAGAAGAAGAAGAAGAAGAAGAAGAGGAAGAAGAAGAATAAGAAGAATAAAAAGAAGAAGAAATAGTAATGGTAATAGTAGTAGCATCTTCGCAGATGTAAAAATTTTTCCAACATCTCCACAGTGGGGTGGATTCCAAGGAGGACTTCTTCTACGACGTTGCATTAAAGGAGAAAGCGTAGTTTTAAAGGCGATCTCACCAATGGTAAAGCCATTTTCGACGTTTTCTCTCTCTCTCTCTCTTTCTCTCTTTCTATCTCTCATTCTCTACAAAGCTACCAAAAAGCGACAACGGGGATCGACTTCGGATTAACTTCGCCATGGCCAATTAAATCGACAGTGGCTTCGCTCCCTCAGTTCTACGAGAGAGAGAGAGAGAGAGAGAGAGAGAGAGAGAGAAAAGAAAGAAAAAGAGAGAGAGAGAGTACTATCAACGACCTTTTCCTCTTCCTTTTATCGCCTCGTTTCCCCGCCGTTTATTCCCCTCGTTTCGACGGATAAAGACTTCTCCTATGTCCTACCGAAAACAAGACGATTATTAGATAAACGAATGTACGAAATGAAATCAGTCGTTCATCTAGAAGATAGATTAGATTAGATTAGATTAGATTATTCTAACGTTCGTAATAATGTTAATAAAGAATGTCTTCGTGTACGAACGTAGCTAAATATAAATATCATACACCGTATAACATATGCTTAAATATATATTTTACGAAGGAATTGACGATGCTCTAATGTCGACATAAAAATTATAAATTGATCTAATTATTATTAATCTCATATCTTTCAATAAATTCTCATGGCCAAGAGTAAAGCTTTTGTAATGTAAATGTCGAAAGGCGAGGGGGCGAAAGCGAGGCAAGGTGAAGGAAGGGGGTGGGACGGGGAGGAGGTTAAGCTAGTGTAATTTACAAGCCCTTTATTTGGAAAGTAATCGTACGCGGAGATCCTCATTAGAGCGGCGATAATTAGATTGCGGCTTGACCATCTTGGAATACGTACGAGTCGGCGACGAATAAGGCAAACGACTGGCGCCTTTTTGTAACGCCGTTGTAGAACACTTATTTACATACGAGTCAACGTTTGCTTTACGAGCCATAAAAGAAGCTTTGGGAGACACCTTTGGGCCGTCCTTTCATCGTCGTCTTTCCGTCTTAGTCCATTCCAATGGAACTCTTTTCATAAAACTTCTTAACTTACGTATTATTATTGATATCGTGCAATTGTTATGAAGGAACATTTTTAATAATTCATATTTCTCTCTCTCTCTCTCTCTCTCTCTCTCTCTTAGACTTTTGCTTTTAATTTCACTTTATGTTTTTCTTCTTTCAAATACCATAGAATCATCGAACGAATTTCTTTTTTATTCGTTCACATTTTATCTCGACGCACGTTAGTGATTAACCGCGAGATGAAAGATAATAAAATTTATATCAATAAGGACTCTATCGCGTCATCGTTTAATAAATACACAAGAATATTCATAAACATAAATTAAAGGGAAAAAAAGCTTAATCATTTCTATCATGAGTATCTTTGTGGTGATGGAGGCAGGGGGGGGGGGGGAGGAGAACGATTAACTACGAGAGTTCTCCCGCGTATGATGACTTAACGTTTATGAACGAGATTCACGCATGATGGTATTATATGCATACGTTATCTCGTCGAACATTCGAACTCCTACTTTATTTCTCTCTCTCTCCCTCTCTCTCCCTCTCTCTCTCTCTCTCTCTCTCTCTCTCTCTCTCTCTCTCTCTCTCTCTCTCTCTCTCTCTCTCTCTCTGTTTCTCTCTTTTTATAAACGAGCATACATATATATATATATAGAAAGAGAGAGAGAGAGAGAGAGAGAGAGAGAGAGGCAAAGAAGACGTAGAGTGAAAATAAAATCGCTCGTTACGTGATTCTCCCGCGCATATAAGAACGACCAACAGGCGAGCCAACGTTTCTACGTTGGTGCGAGTAAGTAGATACCTACATACATAAGTACCTTTATATTTATGACCCTCGGCACAGGCTTGTTCAAAGAGTACGCTTGCCCCTAACGATTTTTTATCTTCAACTTTCAACGCTATCCCGCTATATACTAGCGTTTTGCATTTATAATATTAAAAATGGAAGAGTATGAAACAGAGTAAGTTTGTTTCTTTATTTTCTAATATTTTTAATCGTTCGTTAGGAGGATTCGTGATCGATTAAAAAATGCAGTAATAGGAATTTCTTTATCTCTCTCTCTCTCTCTCTCTCTCTCTACCTCTCTTTATGATCTATTTCTTATAACTATAGTATTATCATTCTAAATGTACTATATGCTTTTTAGAAGGTGATCCACCTTATCCTTCGTGTCTACTACGATCTAATTAAACGTCACCGCGGAAACTGTCGTTATAGACGACAATCGAGGAAATCCAATTTAACCCCGTTAACGAAGCATCGGTTCGAATCAGCCAACGAATCGGCACGAATCTGTTCGTGACTACTACCGTACCAATCGTCGTCGTCGTCTCTTTCTTCTTCTTCTTCTTCTTCTTCTTCTTCTTCTTCTTCTTCTTCTTCTATCCCCATGGAATACAAAAGTTTTTCAGACATCATCGAACGCAATCAAAATAGAACTTCTTTGTTCGAAGATGTATACGTATTTTAATTATATCAAATGAGAATTCTCGTTTAAATTTTGTCAAGAGTAATTCGTATCGTATAATCGCAATTAATAATAATTAAATTGAACGACATGATATATACGTGTGTCAAATAATATTACGTTTCTTGGTAGATAACGAATAATACTAGAATATCATCTGATAGGTCGATTAAAGGAAGAACACAAAACAATTGTCTCGTGAGTAATAAACGATGATAACTGCTCGCGCGCATACTCATCATCATCCGTTTGGCTTCGTCAGCATTCGAGAATGATCAAGAACAAGACGATCGACCGGTTCCGTTCTTCCCTGCTCCCCTTTATGCCCCCCCCCCTCCCTCCCACCCTCTACCTTTTGGTATTACGGTCTTACGAGTTTTTCCTTAGCAACTTTTTCTTCTTATTCTTATTCTTTTTCTTCTTTTTCTCTTTCCCCCTC
>NC_062190.1:10277266-10299766 GCF_912470025.1 Vespa velutina | reverse complement strand
TCTACACGAGGTATTTTTCATATCGTTCTTTGTCGGTATTAAAAAGCTTTTATCGCAATTCTTTTGTCAAATTCACATTTATGAGAATACAATTGGACGTTATAATGTACATATAATAAGATGATACAATGATAATCATGCGAATCGTACGTAGGATGACGTAATATTATGAACCCCTATTTCCAGGGAATAATAATTCGCTGATTCTCCTAACTATCGACCGTGTTATATCCTCATAAATCCATTTGATTATTTCGCAGAGATCAATCGGAAGCTATTTAGATTACGATAGGCTTCGTTTCGTCGTAGCGTGAAATATGAATATGTATGTTCCTTTATTATTATTATTATTATCATTATCAATGTTATTATAATAATAATAATAATAATAATAATAATTATTATTATTATTATTATTATTATATTTACTATAGAGCGTATATAACCATAATGCAAAACGATAAGATACGTTGTTTCGCATCGCAATATGATGCATTAATCGACCACAGTCCCTCTAATCCTTGTGAATCCATTAAACGTCGTATAACGGATAGAACACGTTCGATTCGCCGAATAAATTTCTAACAAGCCGTTGCGATGCCCGAACCAACAATTGAACACAATCATCGTTTTCGTTTAGAAAAAGCTTCATCCAAGGGGTAGATATCTTTCAGTCGGAAACATTTCCACATTTAAACTACTCGCGCGCCGTGCTAGCAGGAAGAACTTTATTTTCCTTTTTAGAAAACATTTTCCCTTTTCTCAATTGAAACCGTTGAATTTCTGTTGGCGTTCGTTGAATTCTTGAACGCCATGCTATTCCGGGTGTAACAGGAATGGAGAAGAGGGGGTGGGTGGAGCGGGGTGAGAAAGAGAGAAAGAGAGAGAGAGAGAGAGAGGGAAGCAGTGGTGAGTGGGCCCGCGATACGAAAAGGAGTCTCTGAAAATGGTTGCTGCCGCCACCATCGCTCCGCGAGTTAACTAATGAATTCCGGCGCGGTTATACCTCGACGGCTCGACTGCATTTCGAGGTCTTATCGTTGGTTGGAAATCAGCCTGCTTGGCAGATGTTCGCTAAAATCTCGACCTCTCTCTCTTCTTCTTCTTCTTCTTCTTCTTCTTCTTTTTCTTTCTCTCTTTTCTTTTTTACTTTTCTCTCTCTTTTTTACTCTGAGCATCCACAGAGAGCATCACCTTTACCTAACATCCTTTCTTCGTCCAACGAAGAAGATAACAACCTAAGACGCTAAGTGCAAGCTCTTCGAGAATGCAAAAGCAGTAGCATCGCGAATGCAGCCACGAAACGCATTTTCCTTTTCGTCCTTTCACGATCAACCTGGTGGCATCTTGAATGCTCATAGCGAACACTAGTACAATCCTTTTCTTTCAAAATAAAAAAAACTATTTCCTTTCTAGTTTTACCTTAGAAAAGTATTCCATTTCGATTGGTCTTGTTATATTCGTATCTAATAAAGAAATGTTATCGTTTTTCTTGCTACTTTTCTTTATCGGAAAGGAAGAAATAAAGAAAGATAGAAATAGAGAGAGAGAGAGAGAGAGAGAGAGAGAGAGAGAGAGAGAGAGAGAAAGAAATTTTCTCTTGATCAAATTCTACAGCCAATTTACGATCGGTATTTCGAGTTTATCTCATTTACCATTACGATATTAAACATTACATTCGTAAAATATCAAAAGGGATATTTTCAGTTATGTTTGGAAAAAGGAAAGAACCGGAAAGAAAGAAAACGAAAGCAAAAGAAAAGAAAGAAAGAAAACAGATATACCAGCGATATTAAATTTTGACGTTTTCTATTGCTTTATACGAACGAACAAAAAAAATGTGGAAAAAGCATATAGCAAGAGAGAACGTTGTATGGAATAAAAAAAAAAGGAAAAAAAAAAGGAAAAAAAAAAGAGAAAAAAAAGAAAAAAAAAAAAGAAAAAAAAAAGAAAAAGAAAGAAGTGATAGGAACGCGCCAACGTTGACTTTTTTCTTTTTTATTTTTATTTATTCTTTTTTTTTTTTCATCATCATCGAAATCTAAGGAAAGAGAATGTGCGTTTCGCATTTTTTTTTTCTTTTTTTTTTTTTTTTTTTTTTTTTTTTATTGCTCCGACATGATTCTATGAATTTACATTCAGACAGATCTACAAATTATAAAGTCGTTTGGAACGAACAAAGTAAGTACGAGTCCGAGGCGTGCTTCCCAAAGCTCATCAAACTCGATGGAAAGGAATTTTTATTCATCGTCTTTGGATCGTTTTCGGTCCCGCTAGTTTTCATCGTCCAATTAGCATATTGCTAGCTTTTCATATAACGGCCCTTGCTCGTCGCTTGAATTCCGATTGTAATTTCCGCATTTGTTTCCGTAAGCTTTCGAGTTGGACGATCCGAATTGAAAGAAAGAATCTTTTCCTTCGGGAAGCTTGTGGCAAATCTCTCTCTCTCTCTCTCTCTCTCTCTCTCTCTCTCTCTCTCTCTCTCTCTCTCTCTCTTTCTCCCTTCCTCGTATTTTGATCTCCCTCATAGAAGGATCTACCCCTTTTGCTTTTTGCTGAACCAGAGAGGGAGAAGAACGGAATTCCATAATGCTAGTTTTGTCGAACTTAACGAGTTTTCAACCGATTAGACTTTTAATTGATATTACCTTATAAAACTGATTAAAATTTTCTATATATATATATGTATATATAAAGATATATATATATATATATATATATATATATATATATAAAAGTATATAAATCTTTACTCGCTGTTTTAGCTTACATAGTTAATTTCAAATTGACTTTATTGTTTGCACAACATTGACTGTTTACAAATTTTATATTGTTCAATATCGATTGTAAATGTAACTTTGTAATTTCTTTAGATCTCGCACGTTTTGACAACTTTTTATCTTTTAATCCGGCCGACATGGAGAACGGTAAAAAAAAAAAAAAAAAAAAGAAAATAAATACGGGCTTCTCTTCTTGACCCGGAATAATGACGACCGAAGAGTACTTTATTTTTAATTTTATTTCATAAGAATTTTTGTAAAGTGCACAGTATCGTAGTTTTAAAAGTACACTGAATGCCCCGGCGACGGCCGCCGACTCTCTCAAGTTTCGTTCCAAGAACTTTCAAGTATACCTGTTTCTTCCGGAGTGTACACAAGCATATTTTTTTTCCTCCGGCCGAGTTTTACGAGGGGAAATGAAATTTTCTTCCACTCGACCCTCGATGATACAATCACGTTTCTCCTTCGTAGAGTAACAGGAAATTAAATTCTTTTTTTTATCCTTTTGCTTTGTATTTTTTAATTTTTTCTTTTTTTGATCTCTCTTTCTCTCCCTCTCTCTCTCTCTCTCTCTCTCTCTCTCTCTCACTCTCTCTTTTCATATCTGTCTGCCGCTTTTTTTTATACAATACCGCAAAAGATAATGCGTAATGTAAGAAAGAGAAACGAGAGGAGTCATGATCATGGATGTTCAGCGCAAAGTTTTAATAATATCTCTCCTTTCGGTCATCCGATAGCGATGTTATCCCATTCGAGTAATAATGGAGTGGTGGGGATGAGATGGTAGCGATAGAAAAGGAGAGATGAAATTAGGGGTAAAAATGAATAATATCATTTTCGCCAAACGAATCTCTCTCTCTCTCTCTCTCTCTCTCTCTCTCTCTATCGATATAATAAAGATTCGTTGATAATGAACTTATCGATGATAGCTTTTTTTTTGTTTACTTCTTTTCATTTTGAAGATGTAAAAAAGAAAGAGTTATCATCGTTATCATCATCATCATCATTAGAAAGGTGTATTCATTGATTCGATGTAACAGTGAACAGCTTTCTAAAACGTTTGTTCGTGCAATCTCGTAACGGCTTTGTCGTACGAAACGACTAACCCCCTCCTCGTTTTCCTTTTATTTGTCTTCCCACTCTCGAAGCTTGGCGGCACATCCACAGACTCTGGTGTCTACTACCTCCTTCAGCATTCTCATTGGGGACGAACTACGAAGGACAATATGCGTTGCTACCACCACGAGACAGTCTGTTCTTTGTCTCTCTTAAGACCACCCCTCTTTCACTCCACCCTTCACCGGACACATTTCTCTCTTCTCGCGAGAAACTTTTACGATCGCCACCCTCTTCCATCTTCCATTCTGGCTTTTTACCGTATAAAAAAAAAATACAAAAAAAAAAAAAAAAAAAAAAAAAAAAAAAAGAAAAAAAAAGAAGAAAAAGAAAGAAAAGAAAAGAAAGGAAGGAAGAAAAAAAAAATAAACGATACAAACGTTTCCTCCACTTGCGAACGAACAATTTTCTCGTTCCCTTTCTTTTTCCTCGGTATAACCATTTTCTTGTTTTTCTCTCTCTCTCTCTCTCTCTTTTTTTTCTTTTCTTTCTTTCTTTCTGTTTGTTTGCTTTTCTATTTTTTTCTTCCTTTTTTCTCGTTAGAAAAATTTAGAACAGACATTACTAGCAGTTTATCTCGAAAGTTCATGATTTATATTTCGATATCAGATCGGTAATGGAAGTTGTAAAAAAAAAAAAGAGAAGAAAAAAAAAAGAGAAAGAAAAGCAAAAAAAGAAAAAAAAAGAGAAAGAAGAGAAGGGATGGGCGGGCGGGGGGGCGGGGTTAGGGGAAAAGAGAATAGAAAAGAAGGAGAAGAGAAAAGGAGAAGAAAAGTTGAAAATTTATCGAGGAAAATACAGTGAAATTTCATGGAGCATGGAAACTTTGAGAAACGGTCGAGGTACGCCTGGCGTAAATTTAATTTGACACCCGATACCGTCCCCCATTTTGTCGTGTATGCCCAAAATGTGTGCTCGAGCAAAGGTGTGTGTGTGTATATATAGATATATATATATATATACATATATATATATAGAGAGAGAGAGAGACAGAGATAGAGAGAGTGTGTGAGAGGGATGGGAGAAACGTCGCGTTAGGTGCTAATTAAATGCGTCCTTTGATAGGACGCAAGGCTCGCGGAGAAGCTCATGTTGGACGAACGCTTCGGTAATCGTCGTAAACGATCGATATCGACGGTCCCTTTCTATTAGAGCTTCTCGTGCATCCTGTAATAAATGCTAATTAATTTCGTGCGTCTTTTTTTATCTTGTGAAAGTAATTAAAAATAAAAAGAATGAAAGAAAGAAAGAAAAAAAAAAAAGAAGAAGGAAAACGGAACAAGAAAAGAAGAAAAGAAAAAAAGAACAGAAGAGAAGAAAGAAAGAAAAAGAAAGACGGAAAGAAGGAAAGAAACGGAAGAACGGAATAAAAAAAAATATAACCTAGGAATCATTTGAAGACAGAGATCAATCGATCGTCCTCGATCCAACGAGCGAGATGATTCCGGTCTAAGCGATAATAGTGCTACTCGACGAAGATGTATCCGTTTTAATGAGAGAAATTTCATAGAAAAAAAAAAAAAGAAAAAAAAAAGAAAAGAAGAAGAGAAGAGATGGAACAGATGGAAAAGAAAAGGATGGAACGTCGGATGAGAACGAATCGATGCAAAAGAGAGAGAGAGAGAGAGAGAGAGAGAGAGAGAGAAAACAGGAAAAGGATAGAAGGAAAGAAGAAAAAAAAAATAGAAAGAAAGAAAAAACCAACCGCAATTAGATTAAATCGAACGACCCAATCGATTCTTTCGTTTTTTCTTGATTCAAGAGCAACGGATTTCGTGGCCGAACGAACGAACGAACGGACATATCGATGTATATATGTATGTATATCTACAATTTTAACTTTTTCATTTTGTTGGTTGGACACGATCGTAAAGTAGATCGTACCTTTGCGATTCGAACGATACGTTCCGCTTATATACATATATACGTGTCGCGTCGTTAAACGACGCTCGATTAAACCAAATTGCAAAGATATTTGTAGATCTCACGTATATACGTATACATACAAAACGTATGTATGTTACATACGTTGTTACATTAGCTTCGATCCGATTTATCAACGTGGACCCTCTATTTCACCCTCTTTCTCTTGATCTCGGTAGACTGAACATTAGCGGCTACTCTGGATGAAAGCGTTGACAGTCTGAGTAAGAGAATGATAGAGAAAGAGAGAAATAAAGAGAGAGAGAGAGAGAAACAGAGAAACAGAAAGAGAGAGAGAGAGAGAGAGAGAGAGAGAGAGAAGGTCTTCGCTCGCAATGGAACATTAACTAATTAGCTCGAACCGGTCTCCTTCTCGTAACAGTTTCAGGGAAACTGACAGACGCTGCTCGGTTATCGGGAGGCGGAGACAGATTATGTTAGTTAGGGAGAGAGATGTAATTAAGTCTCTCTGACGCGGTTAACTGAGATCACCAACGAGGTAAACTAACTGCCGTGGCTCTCCCGCGTTACCAATAATGCCATAAGCAAGATGTAGGACAGACTGATATATGTATAATATAAGAGGTGATGCTCCCGATCTAATGCTATTCGATGAGTGGACTACATTCAAGTCGGAGCAAGTTATTATTTATCTTCTGAATCAATGTCGGATTACATCGGAGGAATAAATGACTCGATATATATATATATATATATATATATATATATATATATATATATTCGAACTAGAATGGTATATGTTCGAGTTTTAATGAGAGTTAAGAAAGAGAGTTAAACTCCCTATAGAATAATTTACAGAATTATCGATATAGATTAAAGGTGAATTTTTCGACATGTTTTTTTTTATTGTTTTTTTTTTTGTTTCTTTTTCTTCTCTTTATATGAATTATTCAAGCAAAAACATTCAACCTTTTCGTATAGTCATTGAAAAATAATAATAATGAAAAGCCTTTCCAACCTTTTCGTGTCCACAAGTTTCCTATTCTTTCGAAAGACGAAAAGGAGTGGAATTAGACTCAGTTCGACCTACTTTTTCACGATAATTTAAAAGCCTCAAGGGAAACGAGCACTGGTGTTATGTCGAGCAATAAGTCGACGGTTTTCTTGTGGTCGCGTGATCAACGCGATAAATCGTATTTAACAACCAACGTAACGGTGCGGTACCCGTATTTTCTTTGAACTTTCATAGTCGTCATTTTTTTTTCCTTTTTTTTTCCTTTTTTTTTCTTTTTTCTTCTTCTTTTTTTCTTTTTTTTTTTACAAATAGAAAAGAAAAGAAAAGAAATAAGAAGAACTTGTTCGATTGATCGAAATTCGCAAAGAAATTATACAGACAGAATATAACTGGGTTGGACATCAAAAATTGTTGTTCTTTAAATTTGTGATCGTACTTTGCTTCTTTTCACATCTTCTTCGTTCTCTACGAACAAGACAAGAAGAAAAGAAAAATGGCTTTCGCATTTGTATCCTTCGAGATTGCGGGATTGTTCCTTCGAATAGTATCAACGTGAACTCTAAAGAGCAAAAAAAGTACACTGTGTATTCGCGGAATGGGAAAAGGAGGAAGAACTTATGGCCGTCTTGTGGAAAACTTCCTTTCTCTATCTCTCTCTCTCTCTCTCTCTCTTCTTCTTCTTCTTCTTCTCCTGCTTCTTCATCTTCTTCTTTCAACCATTTCCGGAAATCCGACATGGAGTCGAGGTGAGCGAAAAGACGATGGTATTTCTTTCGATACCGCGTAAAGGCGTAGCAAGGTAACGATTTCTATTATAAAACGGCTTACTAACGCATCACCGTGTGTCACATTTGACCTTCGTCCTTAGCGTTAGCTTTGACGCTGACATAAGCTGCTTTCTTCTGATTCTCTGATTTTCCAACGACACGATACACGGCCCTTCCCATCTCTTTCTTTCTTATCTTCTAACATACAAACAAAAATTCTTTAATACATTCTAATTGATACGTTTCTGTATTTAAAGAAATGTTAAAGTAAATAACGCGAGTGCATTTTTTAATTCTATTAGAAAAACAAAAAGAGAGAAAGAGAGAGAGAGAGAGAGAGAGAGAGAGAGAGAAAAGAGAGATAAAATTATTTTTATCGAGCTTATCGAACATCCACTTTTTCTTTTTTCCTTTCCTTTTACGACGGATGACAGAAAATCGACAAAGGCCATCGAATCATCCTCTTATCATCGTTGCCCGATACCTTCTCGAATCTATCATAAATCAAAGCTCGGGGGTCAGGTCTAGACGAAGGTACCAAACAAAATCCATAAATTTCCGCTCTGCCGCGCCCGTGGTGGTTTCCGTCAGAAGTTCTCCAAGTTCCGAAAGTAGTATTTCTGTGCTCGTGCCTTTGCCGTTGCCATTGCCGTTACCGTCCGCCGCCGCCGCCGCCGCCGCCGCTGCCGCCGCCGCCAACACCAACGCCGCTGCCGCTCGCCTTCGCGACTTCCGAGCGAAGCATAAATAATGTCGAGGGTAGGGGGATGCCTTACGAGAGAACAGTAGCATCGAGTCTCGAGAGGAGTTGGAAGGTTGAACTTTAGTCTCTCTCTCTCTCTCTCTCTCTCTCTTTCTCTTTTCTTTCTTATGCGTTTCTTCGTTGTTTGTTTTATCTTATTATTATTGTTATTATTGTTATTATCATTCGATGTTTGCTTTCAGTAAACAAAATGAACAGTGGAAAAATTTATTCTCAAGATTTAGCTATGTTATATTTTATCAAGTTTCAATTCAATATACATAAGTACATGCATACATATGTATCACCATAGTACGTAAATTTAATGTCGTATCTAATTCGAATAATCGGGCCACCAAGCTTCATTTTCTTGAAACGTAGAAAATTAGGTCGTACATATACCACGACGAATTGTCGGGAGAAAGCATATCTATGGGAGTTTCAGAAAGAAGATTGGCCACGATAAATGACTAGCCTTTCTCTACGATGAATAATCTTGATCTAGGATCTTTTGAAGTCGAAATTACTTTAGTAACTAGTTATCACTTACTTTTTGTCGGTCTCCCTTATCAAATTAACGGATTATTATTACAAGTTCTCTTTTCTTATTGGTTCTTCCATTAAAATCATTAGATATTTCTTGGATCTCTAGAGTAGACTCCTCCATCCAATATCCAAGTACCACCGATATACTGTACAATCCACAATATCGAACCGTATTTCGTTTCGTTCCCGATATCGAGAGTAGGTATCTACTCCGTGAATTTTATCCGAAATCTTGGAATAAGCTTTCGTGCTATGCGCGACCTAAGTTTTTTCTCTTTTTTTTTTTTCTTCTTCTTTTTCTTTTTCTTTCTTTCTTTTTTTTCTTTTTTCTACGTAAGGCAACCTACTACGAAGTTTTTCGTTCTCTCGTATAGAAACTCAAAAGACGACCGTGTATTACGTAGACGATAGAAACTAGACAGTCGTTGGAAATTTTCAGGTGGCGTTGCTATGAATTCCTGTAGGAACATACCTTCACACACACACACACACACACACATATATATATATATATATATCACATTTTCTCTTCTTTGGCGAAATTCGATACAGGCACCTCTGAGAGACAGTCATACCTCTGCTTTCGAGATCAAAGCTGATATCGGATATCGTCTATGAGGATGCGCTAAACTTGTACGTGTTTCCAGCTTTCACCGGTCCTCCATTTTCCTCTTTCATCGTCTCTATCGGCATCTCCATACGGTTTCCCTTTGTTTTAGTCGATCCATTGAAAGAACAAGAAAGCTTTTCTGCGTACTTGCAGTGGTCGATCGCAAATTTCCTATCGAGTTCGTTCGATTCTCTCTCCCTCCCAATCTCTCTCTCTCTCTCTCTCTCTTTCTTTCTCTTTCTCTCATTCTCCGGTTTCGCGACGCGTAATGAGTTCCATGCTCTCTGACTTCACCGTCTTTTGTTCCGCGTGATAAAAGGCCTGACGATTTCAATTAGGCCGGCCGACAGTCCTCGGGAAATATCGACTAGAGAACTGCCCCGGTGTCGCGTTTACCTTTCACGCTTTTCACTAAATCGAGCGTGGAACTTGTGCCAGGTCAATTTTCCTCACCAAACCCATATATCCTATCTATCCTATGTACTTTGTGTACGTACATATGTATCTATGTGTTCATGTATCTATTACACCAACATGTATACACAATTCACATTGCATCAAATCCAATACTGTCTAGAATGAACTAATCTTGACGATTTACGTTTACTTACGATAGGATTTAATATGACTGTCACAAAATTTCAATTCTTCCTTCTAACAAAAACTTTCAATGCGTGCGGTAACATAATCAATCGATTTTCTCCTTCGTAATCGACCGAAGCTTTTCGATGCAGAGCTGCCACCGGTTAATGACATGAATCAAGAAAGTCTCAGGAGTATCGATTTTAGACACGCCGTATTCACGATGAAGATGAATCCGTTGTCTTCGTTGAACTTGGCTACGAGAGAGATGGATAGAGAGATGGATAGAGAGATGGATAGAGAGAGAGAGAGAGAGAGAGAGAGAGAGAGAGAGAGAGAGAGAGAGAGAGAGAGAGAGAGAGAGAGAGAGAGAGAGAGAGAGTTTGCGTAATTCATCAATGTAATTAAACTCGTGCATAACTAACACTACGGCGGGCTAAAATGGGCAAGGGATGGGGATGAGAGAAATGGGGTAGGATTATCTAGCCACGCGCTAGCTCTTAATGGCCCGTCAATTTTAACTCTTGACTTTTGAACGAAAGTCGAACTACTTAAAAATTTTAACGTGGTATCTGATACGAAACCGGGACTTTGAAAATTCAATGAGATTAACGCGTGAGTTAAGTCTCGATTCATAAGGTATGATACGTACGTACATGTACATATGTACGTATAAATGATATTTTGTAGAAACCTCAGATAGAAAATATCTAGATGTTTCATAAGACATATAACATTAACTCTAAATGTCCGTACAGTTTTAAAACATTTAACGATATATTACATTACTTATTTATCGATGCAATTTCTTAATCCATTTCTCACTTAGACGTTCTAACAGAACATACAATTCGTGAAACGGTGAACTACTTACACCAGTCTGATCCTAATCACACGGTGGTGATTCCTCTGTAGGTCATTTTATTTCTCTAGACGTAGGAGTCTCTGAAAGCGGAATGGACTTGTCGTGTATCGCCCCTGGCCTTTTTCCCTTCTTCAACCCGCTTCTTTCCTTTCGCGGTAACTTCGTCGTCGTTCGTCTCTAAGAGAGTAGTTGCCAGGTTACACTACACTGTATAGAATAATACGTTTCGAGAAGTAACCTGGCCAAAAGAGGAATCAATTTTCCTTCAGCTTCCTTCCATCGACTTCGCTATCTCTCTCTCTCTCTCTCTCTCTCTCTCTCTCTCCTTTCCTCCCTATCTCTTCTCCCTTCTCTCTATCCGCTCTACGAAATATATTAAAAAAGAGTAGTACAAACTTGTACTCTTTAATCGTCCTCATGAATATCCAGGAAGATCGGTTGGAAGTTAACGATATAGGGATGAGAGTCTGAGACGTTGTTTCAGCGTCTAGAATAGAACGTAGAATAGGACGTATACCGTTCGTAAGAACCTAGAGATTCGTAATCTAACTTCAAATTAACGCAGCCTAATTCTCGTCCAATTCCCAGGCCGTCGTTTCGAAGGCCCTAAGGGAGAAGCAACATAGAATGTCGTCGTCGTCTTCGTCGTAGTTGTCGTAGTCTTCGTCTAGTCGCAATTCGCTAAAACGAGTTTCGATAAAGTTAACGTGCCGGCTACCCACCGAACGGCTCTACATTTAGACACTTAAGTAAGTTAACCGACTGCATTGCAAGATTCCGTTAGAACGTCTCTACGTGTGGACATTTGCTATCTTCTTCTTCTCTCTTTCTCTTCTTCTCTCTCTCTCTCTCTCTCTCTCTCTCTGTTTATTTATCTTGGTTACATCTCCATCCTCTATCTTTCGATGTTTACCTCTGGAAGAGAAGCGTACACGCAATATTCGTAGTTTCTCGCATCCCTCTTGACAAACTCGTCGCACGTCGCGTCTGCGTTGCGTGCCAAAAGAGAGAAAGAGAGAAAGAAAGAGAGGGAGAGAGAGAGAGAGAGAGATTCACCTTCCGGCGATATGCGGAATTGGCTCTAAGAGGTAAATTGTGTTGACACGAGAGAGGAACGAACGAATCGATTGTTTGTTCTTCTCTTTCAACTTACTATGCATGTATATGTATATATATATATATATGTATGTATGTATGTATGTATGTACATACGTACGTACGTACGTAACTACGGCTTGAAACTCTTCCGAAGGACGTATTATAAACCGGATCGTCAAAGTAAAAGCTCGTCGAGAACGCTATCTTCTTCGGCGACATCTCTCGAAGGTCTCATCCATCTCCTCGTCCTCATCTTCCTCCTCCTTCTCCTCGTCCTCATCTTCCTTCTTCTTCACCACCTTCTCCTCCTCTTCCTTCTCTTCATCTTTTTCTTACTCTCTCTCTCTCTCTCTTTCTCTCTCTCTCCCTCTGTTCTTTTTCTTTTTCTTCTATTCTACTTCGTCTCTTCCGGAAACTTTTCTTCATCAAGAACGGACGGATTCGCCTGGTTGGATAATTCGAGCTAGATCTTATATTTGTTCTTTTTCAACTTTTTTTTACGAACATTTGTATTACGTCGGTAGACGTAATACAAGAAAGAAGAAGGAAAAAAGAAAAAAAAAGAAAAAGAAAAGAAAAGAGAGAAAAAAAAAGAATAACAGTAACGGAGTGCATTGATATTATTAGAAATATTTTCTCAAAATGTAAATAGATTTCATTGTCGAATTTTGCCTTGTATACGTTATTTCTATTTACACTTTTTCTTTCCTCTCTCTCTCTCTC
Organism: Vespa velutina; assembly: GCF_912470025.1. Classification (NCBI taxonomy): domain Eukaryota; kingdom Metazoa; phylum Arthropoda; class Insecta; order Hymenoptera; family Vespidae; genus Vespa; species Vespa velutina. The sequence goes on along the minus strand of NC_062190.1, from coordinate 10,287,038 downwards.
TCTCTCTTTTCCTCCTGAATGGCGAATAACAGTCCTCTCTTTCTACCTCTATATCGTACACATGTCGACACATTTGTTTTTCTTCCTCTCCTTTCATCTCTCCACTTCAGTCATTCTCATGTTTGACGTGCACACAACGACAGTGGCCGTATAGTCGAAGGTATATCAACGTTCTCGTGCGTCCGTAGCAATTTTGAAAATTAACCGAAACGCGTTGCGATGCTAATCGATTAATTAGCTCTGGCGGACAGTCGTTTGCGCCCGGCAAATCGTTCCGCAGTTGCGAGAGGAACCAACGAAACATCGTTTAACAGGCCGGTGATCTCCGCTAAAGTTTATAACGTTTAGCGCCGCACGTACGTGGTGTACTACCATTTGTTCTACCTGCATTTACAATTCGAATGCTGCTAATCCTCATAATCGGTGTACGCGCCGTCGGTGTCATCCGTTTGGCTTCGTTCCAAATTAGTATCCCGGTATATAAGACACAAAATGTATCACGCTTATATTAAAATAAAAAGTATAATAATCGTTGGTGTATCAAGGAAGAAAAATGAAAGAATAGAAAAAGGAAGAAGAAAAAGGACAACGAGGAAGAACAAAAGGAGAATGAAGGAAAGAAAGAAGGAAACAAAAAAATAAAAAATAAAAAAAAAAAGAAAAAAGAATAAAAAAGAAGGAAAGAAGCCTAGTGGAAATAACAAAGCTGTCGTCGGGAATGAAATCGTGTAAACGATCGTCGTTGTGTATCGACTATTTATAAATGCGATCCGGTATGTTTCAAGCAGAAAAGATTTAAACCAATCACCGATCAGCAATGCCAGGGGATTGAAAAATTCAAGCGTGCAACGAATAAATATTTCCTCGGCAATGGTCGCTTAAATCCCGTATGAGAGAAGAGTACCGATTTCGAATCGTAACGTAGGATCGATCGTTCGATCGATCGGTCCCACACAACCGATTGCTCGTCCGATCGGAAATTCATTTTTTGTAAATCGCCTCGCGACGCGACCACGTGCTGGGAAATATTTTATCTAGCCATCCCGTTGCACCGCACGATGTCTAAATACCCTCATCCAGCGTGACGTTACTTGCTGGAGCGATTCTACTCGCGACCGGACGATAAATCTGATAATCGCTGCCTGGCTGCACGTACAACACTTCTGTCTGACTCCGTTCGTTGTTGGTACCTTCTGTTCTACTATGATTTTCTGACGCACAAACAAATATTTCAATAATCTTTATTGCATGTTTTTAAATAAGACCGTACCCAAAGTTATTTTCTTTTAAAAGCTCATTGATTGGAAAATCTTTGATCGGAGGATGATCAATGAAAGAAAAACAAAAAGAAAAAAAAAAGAGGAGAGAGGGATCGCATTCGGTATCCGATTTCTTTCTTTCTTTCCTTTTCTTCTTTTTCTTTTCCCTTTATCGACGTCATTACGTGACGACGACTCTCAACGATTATGTAGAACGCTGTTTGTTCAATTGCAAATATCGAAGAACAAAGACGCGCTTGTATCGTTTTATCTCCGTCGAGTACCAGGAACGCAAGGAGCCTCTTCGTTTATTCGATTGACACATCGAAATACATAGGGGGGGGGAGGGAAGGGGGAGAGGAGGGAGGAGAAGATAAAATGAATTTGGTTTATAAATGCGAATTATGCGAAACGTCTATTGGCAATTTTCGAGAGCGTCGAAGCGTTTGTTTCTATGGCACGTGGTCGAAATGCATTTAAAGACTTACGATTCGACAATGGAACAACCGATTTCGTTTAGTTCCATTGGAATAGTAGAATGAACGGCATTAAATGGGTTAGCCATTTCGAGAACATCCAAACAGAGGATGATATTATTGTCGACAGAACTTTCCTGGAGGGATATTAGCAGAACGTGGCACATTTCGAGATCCCGAATATGCCAGAAGCTTGATTATTTGAATTAACGAATGAGACTAACTCCCGATCTCGACAGAATTTAATGAATTTAAAATGATTTCCTCTGATCGATTCATCTGTCATCCTCCGACCAACAATGCTTATTTTATGCATTTAATTTCACGGTTTGACATTTTTCTAATAATAGAGTTTATTAATAAATTCTATTAATAAATTGTCGAATTTACAATAATAGATTGGGTTTACAATTGACGATATTAAATATCGTAATGATTTGTATGATTTTTTTTCTTTGTTTTTTATTTATTTATTTATCTTTTTTTTTTTTTTTTTTTTTTTTTTTTTTTTTTGAAATCCTCGTTGCCTTTTCTTTACTCCTTGCCGATTGGACTGTAGTTTGGGGATTATCGGCATAAAACGCACGTAGAAAACGCGCGTGCAAACATCGACGACGACGGTTCATTAAATTAAATCCCGTATACGAAGCGACGTATAAACGTGAACGTGTGAGTCCGTCGCGACGTGCCGCGTCGCCGTAATTTCTCCCAAACGTTTTGCCGATTTTGAAGCGTGCCAGGAATATAACAAGTGGAAATCGTTTAAACGTTATAATATAGTTTATACGACGTCCAGCCGTACGGTTAATACCGATTTAAGAAATTCTTCATGACGATCCCATTTTCTCTTCTACAAATCTTTTCTTTATACGTATATATATATATATATATATATATATATATATATATATATATATATATATATATTTTTTTTTTTCTATTCTTTTTTTTTTTTTTTTTGTAATGAAACAACACTTATGAATCGACAAAATGATACGATACGAAAAGACAATGTCAATTTTCACATCGTCTGTCTTAAAGTTTTAATTATATAATAAGGTAGAATATCCTGTTTAATTCTGTTGTAACCGATACACATGTGGTCGCCACAGTGGTGATAGAATTGCAAAACTAGGTGGATTGCATAGTCATAGTTGCAGCTGCAACGAGTTAATTCGTAGTAATACGCGCGTCCATACATATGCGTGTACGATGTATCTGTATGTTTCTGCGGTTTGTGATAAAGCGAGATACATATAGACATCTTGTAACGTTATACACTCTATTTGACTCTTTTCACTTGTGGATCTTTTTAATATTTTTATTTCTCTTTGGACATTTCTCTCTTCACGAAGAAACAAGAATATATCTATGGCCTGTAGATAGTTTCGTTATTATATCGTTCAGTAGCTCGAAGATACAAGCAAATCCGTGCAGGCGAACGAAGGAGGAAGAAAAAGAGGGTGGAGGTGGCAGGAAAGGAAAAGGTGGGGAGGACAAAAGGGTGAATGTGCGATGCATCAATTCCTCCCTCTCTCTCTCTCTCTCTTACTCTCTTTCTTTACATCTAGATGCAAGCACGGGTGCCAATACGTGCTCGGGAACCGAATGTTACTATCGTACCTAGCGGTACTTTGGTCGCAAGCGCGTTCTTGTCTCCTCGAAAGAGTGGTACTTTATCGATATCGAACCCGGTTAAAGCTCGAATACAGAGCTCAATACATACGCAAATCGCAATTTTTTCGCGAATACTTATCTACTTACTTAATAATGATCGTTCGAGATGAGAATCTTTATACTTTGTTCGCCTTTTTTCCCTCTCTCTCTCTTTCTTTTTTCTTTTCTCTTTTTTTCCTTTTTGTTACAATTAATACCCAATTCGCAAAGTCGATCGATTCCCAAAAAAAAAAAAAAAAAAAAAAAAAAAAAAAATAGAAAAAGAAAGATAGAAAACCAAAAACAAAGTAATATCAGTGCATTTTGATCGGGAGTATTTTTTTTTTTCTTTTTTTTCTTTTTTTCTCTTTAACAATATCTTTTATTTCTCGCATCGGTAGACGACTGAGATAGTTTAGCAACAATTAGTACACATTGTGAATCGGTCTGAACTTTAACCCGCATACGGCATCCTCACGTACTTAACTGTATCCTCTTTCCTCCCTCACCCCACCCTTCTCTCCATCGGTCCAGACAACCGCCCACTCCATTCGATATAATAGTACCCATTCGAATCCAAACTATTTTGCTTAACAATTGAAATTCTGGTCTATGGAACTACTCTGAAAAGCCTTCCCGTTGAAGTTGTTGGATGGGACGCGTGCAAACGTAGTTCATAGCTTGGATCGGGATATATTCTGGTCTATGGTCTAGAGATTCTCTTTCCATTTAACAAACACGTACTACTTACTTATTTACTTATTTACTTATGTGTTTCGAAAATTGAAAATTTTACATATAACGATATAGATAACCAGTTTTTACAAAATATCATACGCCATTGTTTCTCTCTACCTTAGAGTCAATTAGAATAATTAAAAGGCATCCATACAAGTATAAGCGCATTCGCGATGGTCTTTAACTTTAAACGTGAAATACAATTGGTATCCTATATTACTTCCCACCTCTCCCTTAAACTTTCCTCCATCATTTCGCAGGAAGCCTAAGCGAATGTGCAAAAATAATGGACAAACGATACAATTTCTCACAGAGAAATTACTGCGGCTTATCCGAGTCAAAAAAAAAATCGACGCCATTGCATACGAACGAAATTAAATCGAAGGACATTGTCGAATGGAATGAACAATTATCTTTGAAAAAAAAAAAGAAAAAAAAAAAAGAAAAAGAAATCATCTCTTCGCGGTAAATTACTTTTCTCTTTTTTCTTTTTTTTCTTTTTTTTTTTTTAACATTCGCTCGTCTACATTTTATTTATTGGATTAGTGTTTTGTAATTTGTGTAAGTTTGGAAACACGCTCCTTGTATTCGTATTGTCTCCGGTTGTATTTCGAGGATGATTATTTAAATCGATCTTAACGAACTTCGTCTGAGAGAAAACGTTGAGAAAGAAAGAGAGAGAGAGGGAGAGAGAGAGAGGGGGAGAGAGAGTTGACTTTTAATGCTATTAAAAAGAAGTTCGAGGAAACGACGTCCATTTTCTTCTTCTTTAGTACGACAACATTTCCATTGTTTTCTCGAATGAAATCTTTTAGGGTAGGGTGTATACCCTATGTAAATAGACTTCAAACAGCACTTACTATTCCACGAGGATAGAGCAAGTTTGGTAACGCTGTTATAGCGTGTGAATGGAGTATACGAAGCACCCCTAACGAACCTATCCCAACGAAGCAAACAAAGATATTTGACACCTGCTAACTCGCCCTTCTATCTTTTCCATCTATATCCATTCCTTCCTATTCGTTCGCACGGTCATTTTTTGGAATATCGCAAAAAAAGACTCACACGATTTCGGCAGGCTTTGTCAACGGGAGATTGTTCGTCAACCATGAAAATAGAGAGAAAAAGGGGAGAGAGAGAGAGAGAGAGAGAAAAATCGATAGAACTCGCTTCACACGGCGGCCTCTGTTCGAAAATACCCCCTTTGTCTTTTTATCTTTGATGTTTCATCTCGGACTCGTGATAGTAATCCGATGTAAATTTTTAATCCGGAAAGCAGAGAAATCCATCGTAGGTGTAGTATGCTCTATAGACGAACGAATTCGATCGAATTGTTTTCTAACGAAAAAAAAAAAAAAAAAAAAAAAAAAAAAAAGGAAGAAAATAGAAAAGAAAAAACATTTCTCTTTGATACGATACAAGCGAAGGATGATGATTTTTCTAAAGAAAAAGAAAATAAATAAAAACAAATACAACAGAAAAATCTTTCTTTACAATTATCGACAATGAATCAGGTAATTTATCTTTTTGCATCCTTCCCTTCCTCCCTCCTCCCCCCCCCCCATTGGCGTATCTGCGTCAATGTATTTCTCATTGTTAGAATTAATCATTAATATTTCGATAAACATTAATTGATATTTATCATTGTCATACTTAATTAATTTACACAACTAATATATTCCATATATATATATATATGTATATATATGTATGTATATTTTGTTTTTAATATCATATATTATAAGATATACATATATTATAATAAATTGATATAAGATTGAATTTTATATTAATTCCTATACGTTGTTACTTCGAACAAATTTTCCTTCTATTGGCATTTTCGTTTTTCTTTCTCCTTTTTTCTTTTTTTTTTTTTTTTTTTTTTTTTTCTTTTCTCCTTTCACTGATGATCATCGGCAAGCTATAATAGTTGAGGCTACGTATAGATGCAAACCCGAATCTCTGGTAACGGTAAATTGAAAGCTTCGTTCGGTGTCCTCTTGATAGAGTTTATACGATACCGGTTGGACGATCCGCTTTACGTTCGATTTATCCTGTGTGTCGCTTCCCTAACTCGAGATATTCGATATTGGCTCGGAGAAGTCGGAGAACCCCTTCTCGTATTTTTAAATTGGAAGAGCTTCGCCTGGCATCATTGAAAGTAACTCAGTTCACGAAGAGACGAAGAGTGGAACCTTCGATAGCCACATCATGAAACTCTTTTCTTCGTTGTACCCTCTGTCCTATCCCCCTGCGCCCTCCATCATTCGCCCTACCTTCCCCCCATTCGCCCTGTGCCCCTCTTTTCACTCCTTTTTTCTCTCTTTTTCTTTTTTCTTTTTCTTTTTTTTTTTTTCGAGAACCAAACTTATCTTCTTCTTCTTCTTCTTCTTTTTCTCCTCATTTTTATTTTCGTTTTTTCTTTCTATCTTTTTTTTTTTTTTTTTTTTTTTTTTTTTTTTTTCCTTTTCTCCTCACGCCACTTCCTTTTCTCGCATCGCACCGCACCGCCGTCGAATAAGCCAAGCGAAGTACCTTTTATCCGCGTGATAATACGTGGAAATCAAAATCCGATTGAAAACGAAAATGTCCATTCGTCTACGCGATCGAAAAATACCTCGTTAATTTTGTCCTTTTCGTTTTTTATTTTTCATATTGAAAAAGAACGAAAGTAAAGATATTTATTTGCTTGCTACCTTATTTAATAACTTATCTGCGATACGACAATATAATAGAAAAATGTTTAATCTTCTTAAAGTGTTTACTCTTCTCTTTTTTTTTGTTTCTTTTTTGTTTCTTCTTCCTTCTTCTTTTCTTTTTTCGTTGAGTTTGATCGTCTCGTCGTTAAATATAAAATCTAGAAATGCACAGGAACCCTTTGTCGTAAAAATTCTAAAAGGTCAGTATGTAATACAGGTCGAGCGTCATTCCGTTGGATGGAATCGAAAACACGATTGTAACGTTATTTCTAGTATTTTACATTTTACTGTTTACTGCAAATCGAAAAAAAAAAAAAAAAAAAAAAAAAAAAAAAAAAAAAAAAGAAAAATCAAAGAATCAAAAAATCAAAAAATCAAAAAAGAAATAGAAAAAAAAGAGATAAAGAAATAGAGAACGTCCAATTTCGACGTTATTCGACCGTTTCTTTTATTCATTTTACATACCGGACATTTTTCTTTCAGTAGAAATATACAAAGGAGATTGCCAAGGGAAAGTTGGAAAAATTGCGAATACTCGGCAAAATATCGTTCCGTTGAACAAGTTACATTGAGATTTTTACATATTAGAAAATAACAGGAACGTTGTTGCAAGCGAAGGGTTGCTGACCTTCGAAGCGTGCATTCGTATTCCCTTGGCGTGGAAATCGTTCAAAGACAAGTCCCTACTTTTTCTTTCTCTTTACGAACACGAACGTTGTCAACGTCGTCCGATTCGAATCGAAAATCGATTTACTTTCTTCACTCTCTTCCTTCGTTTCTCTCTCTCTCTCTCTCTCTCTCTCTCTCTCTCTTTCTCTCTGTCTTTTTCTTTCTTTCTTTTACTTGTTTGTCCATCGTTACGACACACAAACATTCTCTTGTAACTACGTACGTATCGAAACGTACGAGATGCGTTCATCGGTTCGAGGTACCAAAGCTTCCTATAGAGTATACCAAAGAATTTTCTAGCAGGTTATATTCTTATCATTTTGAGATTTATCATCTCTCTTTATTTAATATTTATCTTTCTCTCTCGTTCTTTCTTTTTCTCTATATTTCTATCTCACTTTGCACAGTCACTTAGCGTATGTTTACTTTCTCATTGAAAAATATTCAAACGAATGTGTATCGTAGATTGTCACGTGATCGCTGTGTTTTTGTAGCTATCGTGCCGTCATCTTAATTTACGTTTTACGTATGAATGAGTCAATCGTATTTACATTCGTAGGAGAACAAAGATCGTGCGAGATTTTAATCGTCATTAATGTTAAGATCATAACTTTTAATCTTTTTCTCGTTTAATTTTCATCGTATTATTATCGAGTGTAACTTGTTATTATGCTTATTTTATTTTTATGTTTTTTGCTTTCTCTCTCTCTCTCTCTCTCTCTCTTTCTCTCTTTTAATTTTATTTCGACCGCCGATAAAAAAATCGATATTTCTTACGAATAAAATTTCTCCCTTTTTGTTACTACGTAAAAATGGTCATTTAAATAATCATTTGTTTTTCTTATTGGATACGAGATCGATTATATTCTTTCTATTTGTTGAAATCTTTTCGAGAAAGATCACGTGAGCGTCCCAGTTCACGTACGTACCTACCTACCTACCTATCGTTTATATTAGAAGTCATCCGACTTGTTTAGTCAACGAACGAAGTCAGTGTACTTACAGAAAGAAATTACACTCTATTTCTGAATTCGCATAATAGGATATATACCGTCTTCCTTATTGTTTCCGCGATATTTCGAATCGTTGAAAGCCATTGACGTTGGAATTTCGCGCTTTCAAATTTTCTTCTTCTTCTTCTTCTTCTTCTTCTTGGAATTTCGTTCGGCACGCAATAAGAAATAAAGAGAAAATATTCGATACTAGTTGGAGTTCTTCGAAGGAAGCAACCTTTTCAGTTTCAAGAATTTCATTTGATTAGCTTCCAAATGAACAGAGAAAATGGAGGAACAAATTTGATTTCGAAATTGAAACTAAGAAGTTTCTTATCGACTTCGCCAAAAAATCGATACCACAAAGAAAGAATCAAAGAATATTTACGAGTTACTTTACGAAGATCTTTGGTATAAAACTTTCAAGATTTTTCGAGACTTTTTCAACGGGAGTTTCAACGGATTTCAAAGTGATCGTATTGCCGTAGGACGAAGGACGAAAGGGTAGCTAGAAGGGATTTTGTAAGCGACGAATGTATGGGTCCCTCTCTTTCTCTCTCTCTCTCTCTCTCTCTCTCTCGAAATCGATGAAAGTGACGCTAACTTCTCGTACGTGTTCGGAGAACGTACCATTTCTCCTAGATGGAGGAAGGTAGGAGTCGAAACTTGTTTCTCCCGATGATCCACGTGACGGCAATGTAGAAAACAAAACGGAAGCGATGAGCGCATTCTGCTTTTCAATTTTTCTGAAATACTCGGGACGGATGCCAAACGAATTTTTTTGCGAACGTGACGATATCGATTTTATTCAATATAGTTCGTTCCCAATGTATTAACATTTTCTTTTTTTCTCTCCTGTTATATAAATTTTGCCTGTTAACATTTAATTTCTTTCTTTTTTCTTTCCCTCCCTCTCTCTCTCTTTTTTTTATTTTTACACGTTATCTTTAGCAGAGGCGAGTAGAAAAAAAAAAAAGAAAAAAGAAAAGAAAAGAAGAAAAAAAAGTACTTTGAAGAATGAACTCTAATTTTCGTTAGTCATTATCTTAATTCCACGTTCAACGTTCTCTATCCTTTTAGAATCCTACCTTTCCATTCTCTTTGCACGAGCACGGCTGATTCGAAGAGTCGGAGGCATTCGCGAAACGTGCCTGCGAAAAGAGAGCGGCTCGTCCTCTTTTCTAGCTTTCTCCCAACGATGTCCTTTGTGATCCCTTTTTGGTACGCCTCTAGCTACAAAATGTTCGGACCTGACGTAGACGTCTGTTACGAACCAAACCGAC